>NC_057813.1:472644007-472837093 GCF_018294505.1 Triticum aestivum
AATCAGCAACTGGAAGCAGTAGAACTATGCTTAAACATATTATTACCACATGATTTGGGCATTTGTAGAAGACTCGGCCAGGGTTGAGGATTGTGGTTGAGACGCGACGGATGACTCTGCGTGATTTGCAGCAGTGGCACAACACTAACAGCAGCCGGTTGCGATGAGCAATCGGCTGCGGTGTGCGTGCCGGCGGGGGTGTGATGAGACCCACAGGCGATGGTACGGGTGGCGACTTGGCGCATATCTGGTTGTTTCCTGCTGAAGAGCAGGTGGACGAGCAGCCAACGGACATGGTTGCTGCGGCCAGAGCTTCTGATGCTAGGCAGAGTAAGTAGAGAAGAGGAGAAGCGAACGTTGTATATGTCAGTTTCATTACTTGCAGAGTAGCATAACACCATATATAGTCATAGTCTAGGTTTGGATTCAAACCAGCTACAGGAGCAGGTCTCTCTTTTTTCTAAAACTCGGCAACGTCTCTTTACTGGTACACTAGCTTGTTCTGTATGCCTTCCCAAGTCTTTGATTTTCTTTCCCTTTTTTTGCAAGGAAGGAAGGAGGACAAAATTGAGAGTTCCTGGGGCTCGAACCCAAGACCTCTCGGTTGAAAACCAAGGGTGCTAGTCACTTATGTAGCGAACGTTCCTTGTGAGGAGGACGGTAGACGAACGCATTTTCCTAGCAGTTTTCTTCCTATATATAAAAAAGTATGCTACTTGGTGTCCGCTTAGTCAACAAACGATTCGGGCTGTATGCTGTTTGGGACAGATTTGGAGGCTGACTTGTGGGTCTACTAGGTTGACGTGTACTTTGGCTTTGTCAACTTAGTCCACAAACAATTCTACCAGCAGTGACCGTTGGATGTTAATCCGACGGCCGTGCTACTTCTTCAATATGAACGATTCTAGCTCTAGTGATCGTACGATGTCCATCCAACGGCCGTAGTGCTTCTTCAACCTCTGGTCTTCTTGCTCCAGCCACCCAAAGCACCGCCGGTCGTGCCGCATGCTCCTGCCTCCTGTGGCCGGTTGTGCTGCCGCGGAGGCCTCATCGCCCCTACTATTCCCACCGCTGGCTAGGCCGTGCGGCGACGGCAGCCTCACACCGCAGCCGAACCAGTGAACCCTCGTACTCCTCTCCGCGCGGGCTTCCACTGCCGCGTCTTCCCCGGCTCTGCGTCGTCCCCTTCCTAGGCCTCACTGTCGTCCACCGCCATGGTGCTCTCGGTGCGGCCTGGTCAACATGGTCAAGGAACGACTTCCATCGGACGTGGACTGTACGTGGAGAGGCTGACAGCTGGGTCCACGGCCGTAGCAAGGAAGTGCCTCCTTATTACGCAGAAAATAATGATTCCTCCACCTAACAACTAGGACCCACCGGACAGGCCACTGTATTTCACGAAAAAAAGTTTCCCCCTGACTGCTGGGACCCACCAGCTACATCTTCGCACGCAAGGAAGTGCGTCCGGGCAAAAAAAACGATTCACCCCCCTGACTGATGGGACCCACCAGCTACATCTTCGCACGCAAGGAAGTGCGTCCGGGCAAAAAAAATGATTCGCCCCCTTGACTGTCGGGACCCACCAGCTACATCTCCGCACGCAAGGAAGTGCGTCCGGTCAAAAAAATGATTTGCCCCCCTGACTGCTGGGTCCCACCAGCTACATCTTCGCATGCAAGGAAGTGCGTCCAGGCAAAAAAATGATTCGCCCCCCTGACTGCTGGGACCCACCAGCTACATCTTCGCATGCAAGGAAGTGCGTCCAAAAAAACAATTCGCCCCCTGACTGCTGGGACCCACCAGCTACATTTTCGCATGCAAGGAAGTGCGTGACAGTCGGGACCCACCTGGTCGAAGCGTATGTAGCGTTGTCATTCTGGTTGCGAACATGTACGTACATATATACTGGTCGATATAGAGGCACACACGTGTCATAGTAGAGGCGCGCACGTAGCATGTACACGTACGTACATCGGCCAGGGTGCAAGAAAGAAAATACGGCCACATATGTGTACATACGGGCGGGGTCTCGAACGCCTACTCGCGCATATGTACGGCTAGGGCTCGTGTACATAGCTGGGTCAGAACGGAGAAACAGCATCGTCGTCGTGTTCATGGGGAGGCAACTGGCTGGGTCGGAACGTAATGCATGGTCGTGTTCATCGGGAGGGCTTGGACGGAACAAGCGATGGAAACGAGGCCTGGCGTATTGCAGAACAGAGGAAACGGCCTTTTGTTCGACCGTCCACGCTCGAAAAGGGATCCTGTTCATCGGGAGGGGTGTGGCATACCGCAAAACGGACAAAACTGACCTCCTACGGTCAAAACA
Organism: Triticum aestivum; assembly: GCF_018294505.1. Taxonomy (NCBI): domain Eukaryota; kingdom Viridiplantae; phylum Streptophyta; class Magnoliopsida; order Poales; family Poaceae; genus Triticum; species Triticum aestivum. The sequence goes on from NC_057813.1 coordinate 472,646,337, forward strand.
GGGGCCCTGTTGATCGGGAGGGGTGTGGCATACCACAAAACGGACGAAACAGACTTGTGTTGGAGGGCTACGATCAAAATGGGGGTCCTGTTCATTGGGAGGGGTGTGGTGTACCGCAAAACGGGACTCCACGGGATACTGTTCATCTCCACCGTCGACCTCCTCCAGCATCCACGGGCTATTGTTCATCCACCGTCGACCTCCTCCAGCCTCCACCTGCGATTGTTCATCCACGGGCTCCTGTTCATCCAGCCTCCACCGCGCGCTACTCCACCGGCTACTGTTCAACCACCCCTCTCCACGGGTTACTGTTCATCCACCCATCCACCGTCTACTGTTCATGCAGCCCTCCACAGGGTCGTCCTGTTCATCTAGCCCTCCACGGGGTCCTATTCATCCAGCCCCAACCGGCTCGATCGATCGGGGTCCTGTTCATCCAGAGGCAACGCCACGGGTCCTGTTCATCCACTCCCACCGCTCACTGTGCATCCATCCCCCCCCCCCGCAATGCTCACTGTTCATCCAGAGAGGCAGCATCGATCGGCTTCAGTTAGCAGCAGTAGCGAAGGACTCGCTCGATCGGGTTCAGTTAGCAGCCATCGATCGATCGCACGGGTTCACTAACGCGTAGCCTGCAGTACGATCGCTCGGGTTCAGTTAGAGCCCAATGCCTCGCTCGGGTTTGTTGGAAATATGCCCTAGAGGCAATAATAAAATGATTATTATTATATTTCCTTGTTCATGATAATTGTCTATTATTCATGCTATAATGGTGTTATTCGGAAATCGTAATACATGTGTGAATACATAGACCACAACATGTCCCTAGTAGCCCTCTAGTTGACTAGCTCGTTGATCAATAGATAGTCATGGTTTCCTGACTATGGACATTGGATGTTATTGATAACGGGATCACATCATTAGGAGAATGATTTGATGGACAAGACCCAATCCTAAGCATAGCACAAGATCGTGTAGTTCGTTTGCTAGAGCTTTTCCAATGTCAAGTATCTTTTCCTTAGACCATGAGATCGTGTAACTCCCGGATACCGTAGGAGTGCTTTGGGTGTACCAAATGTCACAATGTAACTGGGTGACTATAAAGGTATACTACGGATATCCCCGAAAGTATCTGTTGGGTTGACACGGATCGAGACTGGGATTTGTCACTCCGTATGACGGAGAGGTATCTCTGGGCCCACTCGGTAATGCATCATCATAATGAGCTCAAAGTGACCATCTGTTTGGTCTCGGGATCATGCGTTACGGTATGGGTAAAGTGACTTGCCGGTAACGAGATCGAACGAGGTATTGGGATACCAACAATCGAATCTCGAGCAAGTAACGTACCGATTGACAAAGGGAATTGTATACGGGATTACTTGAATCCTCGACATCGTGGTTCATTCAATCAGATCATCAAGGAGCATGTGGGAGCCAACATGGGTATCCATATCCAGTTGTTGGTTATTGGCCGGAGAGTCGTCTCGGTCATGTCTGCATGTCTCCCGAACCCGTAGGGTCTACACACTTAAGGTTCGGTGACGCTAGGGTTGTAGAGATATTAGTATGCATTAACCCGAAAGTTGTTCGGAGTCCCGGATGAGATCCCGGACATCACGAGGAGTTCCGGAATGGTCCGGAGGTGAATAATTATATATAGGAAGTCCACTTTCGGCCATCGGGAAAGTTTCGGGGGTCACTGGTATTGTACCGGGACCACCGGAAGGGTCCCGGGGGTCCACCGGATGGGGGCGACTATCCCGGAGGGCCCCATGGGCTGAAGTGGGGAGGGAACCAGCCCCTGGTGGGCTGGTGCGCCCCCCTTGGGCCTCCCCCTGTGCCTAAGCTTGGAAACCCTAGGGGTGGGGGCGCCCCACTTGGCTTGGGGGGCAAGTCACCCCCTTGGCCGCCCCCCCCCCTTGGAGATCGGATCTCCTAGGGCCGGCGCCACCCCAGGGGCCCTATATAAAGAGGGGGGAGGGAGGGCTGAGCACCCCTGCTCCTGGCGCTTCCCTCTCCCTCTGCAACAACTCTGCCTCTCGTAGAGCTTGGCGAAGCCCTGGTGAGATCGCTTCTGCTTCCACCACCACGCCGTTGTGCTGCTGGATCTCCATCAACCTCTCCTTCTCCTTGCTGGATCAAGAAGGAGGAGACGTCTTCCCCAACCGTACGTGTGTTGAACACGGAGGTGCTGTCCATTCAGCACTAGGATCATCGGTGATTTGGATCACGACGAGTACGACTCCCTCAACCCCGTTCTCTTGAATGCATCCACTCACGATCTACAAGGGTATGTAGATGCACTCCTCTCTCTCTCGTTGCTAGATGAACTCCATAGATTGATCTTGGTGAAGCGTAGAATTTTTTTATTTTCTGCAACGTTCCCCAACACTGGCATCATGAGCTAGGTCTATGTGTAGTTCTCTTTGCACGAGTAGAACACAAATTTGTTGTGGGCGTAGATGTTGTCAATTTTCTTGCCACTACTAGTCTTTAATTTGCTTCAGCGGCATCGTGGGATGAAGCGGCCCGGACCGACCTTACACGTACGCTTACGTGAGACAGGTTCCACCGACTGATGTGCACTAGTTGCATAAGGTGGCTAGCGGGTGTGTGTCTCTCCCACTTTAGTTGGAGCGGATTCGATGAAAAGGATCCTTATGAAGGGTAAATAGAAGTTGGCATATCACGTTGTGGCTTTTACGTAGGTAAGAAACGTTCTTGCTAGAACCCTATTGTAGCCACGTAAAAACATGCAACAACAATTAGAGGACGTCTAACTTGTTTTTGCAGCATATGCCTTGTGATGTGATATGGCCAAAAGTTGTGATGAATGATATATATGTGATGTATGAGATCATGTTCTTGTAATAGGAATTACGACTTGCATGTCGATGAGTATGACAACTGGCAGGAGCCATAGGAGTTGTCTTAATTATTGTGTGAACTGCGTGTCAATGATTAAACGCCATGTAATTACTTTACTTTATTGCTAAACCGTTAGCCATAGTAGTAGAAGTAATAGTTAGCGAGCAACTTCATGGAGACACGATGATGGAGATCATGAGGATGGAGATCATGGTGTCATGCCGGTGACAAAGATGATCATGGCGCCCCGAAGATGGAGATCAAAGGAGCTATATGATATTGGCCATATCATGTCACTATTTGATTGCATGTGATGTTTATCATGTTTTTGCATATTATTTGCTTAGAACGACGGTAGTAAATAAGATGATCCCTCATAATAATTTCAAGAAAGTGTTCCCCCTAACTGTGCACCGTTGCGAAAGTTCGTTGTTTCGAAGCACCACGTGATGATCAAGTGTGATAGATTCCAACATCCACATACAATGGGTGTAAGACAGATTTACACATGCAAAACACTTAGGTTAACTTGACAAGCCTAGCATGTACAGACATGGCCTCAGAACACAAGAGACCGAAAGGTCGAACATGAGTCGTATGGAAGATACGATCAACATGGAGATGTTCACCGATGATGACTAGTGCGTCTCACGTGATGATCGGACATGGCCTAGTTGACTCGGATCATGTATCACTTAGATGACTAGAGGGATGTCTAATCTGAGTGGGAGTTCATTAAATAATTTGATTAGATGAACTTAATTATCATGAACTTAGTCTAAAAAACCTTTGCAAAATGTCTTGTAGATCAAATGGCCAACGCTCATGTCAACCTCAACTTCAACGCGTTCCTAGAGAAAACCAAGCTGAAAGATGATGGCACCAACTATTCGTACTGGGTCCGGAACCTGAGGATCATCCTCATAGCTGCCAAGAAAGCATATGCCCTAGAAGGACCGCTAGGTGAAGCACCCATCCCAGAGAACCAAGACGTTATGACCGCTTGGCAGTCACGTGCTGATGATTACTCCCCCATTCAGTGCGGCATGCTTTACAGCTTAGAACCGGGGCTCCAAAAGCGTTTTGAACAACACGGAGCATATGAGATGTTCGAAGAGCTGAAAATGGTTTTCCAAGCTCATGCCCGGGTCGAGAGATATGAAGTCTCCGACAAGTTCTATAGTTGTAAGATGGAGGAAAATAGTTCTATCAGTGAGCACATACTCAAAATGTCTGGGTTGCACAACCGCTTGTCCCAGCTGGACATTAACCTCCCGGACGAGGCGGTCATTGACAGAATCCTTCAGTCGCTCCCACCTAGCTACAAGAGCTTTGTGATGAACTACAATATGCAAGGGATGGTGAAAACTATTCCTGAAGTATTTTCAATGCTGAAATCAGAGGAGGTAGAAATCAAAAAGGAGCATCAAGTGTTGATGGTCAATAAAACCACTAGTTTCAAGAAAGACAAGGGTAAGAAGAACTTCAAGAAGGACGGCAAGGGAGTTGCCGCGCCCGGTAAACCGGTTACCGGGAAGAAGCCAAAGAATGGACCCAAGCCTGAGATTGAGTGCTTTTATTGCAAAGGGAAGGGTCACTGGAAGCGGAACTGCCCCAAATACTTAGCAGACAAGAAGGCCGGCAACACTAAAGGTATATGTGATATACATGTAATTGATGTGTACCTTACCAGTACTCGTAGTAGCTCCTGGGTATTTGATATCGGTGCGGTTGCTCATATTTGTAACTCAAAGCAGGAGCTGCGGAATAAGCAGAGACTGGCGAAGGACGAGGTGACGATGCGCGTCGGGAATGGTTCCAAGGTTGACGTGATCGCCGTCGGCATGCTACCTCTACATTTACCTACAGGATTACTTTTAAACCTCAATAATTGTTATTTAGTGCCAGCTTTGAGCATGAACATTGTATCTGGATCTCGTTTAATACGAGATGGCTACTCATTTAAATCCGAGAATAATGGTTGTTCTATTTATATGAGAGACATGTTTTATGGTCATGCCCCGCTGGTCAATCGTTTATTCTTGATGAATCTCAAACGTGATGTTACACATATTCATAGTGTGAATACCAAAAGATGTAAGGTTGATAACGATAGTCCCACATACTTGTGGCACTGCCGCCTTGGTCACATTGGTGTCAAGCGCATGAAGAAGCTCCATGCTGATGGACTTTTAGAGTCTCTCAATTATGAATGATTTGACACATGCGAACCATGCCTCATGGGCTAAATGACCAAGACTCCGTTCTCCGGAACAACGGAGCGAGCAACCAACTTATTGGAAATCATACATACTGATGTGTGCGGTCCAATGAGCATTGAGGCTCGCGAAGGCTATCGTTATGTTCTCACTCTCACTGATGACTTAAGTAGATATGGGTATGTCTACTTGATGAAACACAAGTCTGAGACTTTTGAAAAGTTCAAGGAATTTTAGAATGAGGTAGAGAATCAACATGACCGAAAAATAAAGTTCTTACGATCAGATCGTGCAGGAGAATATTTAAGTCACGAATTTGGTACGCACTTAAGGAAATGTGGAATCGTTTCACAACTCACGCCGCCAGGAACACCTCGGCGTAACGGTGTGTCCGAACATCGTAATCGCACTCTATTGGATATGGTGCGATCTATGATGTCTCTTACGGATTTACTGCTATCATTTTGGGGATACGCTCTAGAGATAGCTACATTCACTTTAAATAGGGCACCGTCTAAATCCGTTGAGACGACACCGTATGAATTATGGTTTGGGAAGAAACCTAAGATGTCGTTTCTAAAAGTTTGGGGATGCGATGCTTATGTCAAGAAACTTCAACCTGAAAAGCTCAAACCCAAGTCAGAAAAATTCGTCTTCATAGGATACCCTAAGGAAACCATTGGGTATACCTTCTACCTTAGATCCGAAGGCAAGATCTTTGTTGCCAAGAACGGGTCCTTTCTGGAGAAAGAGTTTCTCTCGAAAGAAGTAAGTGGGAGGAAAGTAGAACTCGATGAAGAACTACCTCTTGAAACGGAAAGTAGTGTAGCTCAGGAAAATGTTCCTGTGGTACCTACACCGACTAGAGAGGAAATTAATGATGATGATCAAGGTACTTCGGATCAAGTTGCTACTGAACTTCGTAGGTCCATAGGACACGTTCCACACCAGAGTGGTATGGCAACCCTGTCCTGGAAATCATGTTCTTAGACAACGGTGATCCTTCGAACTATGAAGAAGTGATGGCGGGCCCAGATTCCAACAAATGACTTGAAGCCATGCAATCCGAGATAGGATCCATGTATGAAAACAAAGTAAGGACTTTGACAGACTTGCCCGATGATCGGTGAGCGATAGAAAATAAATGGACCTTTAAGAAGAAGACGGACGCAGATGGCAATGTTACCATCTATAAAGCTCGACTTGTCGCTAAGGGTTATCGGCAAATTCAAGGGGTTGACTACGATGAGACTTTCTCTCCGGTAGCGAAGCTGAAGTCCGTCTGAATCATGTTAGCAATTGCCGCATACTATGATTATGAGATATGGCAAATGGACGTCAAAACAGCATTCCTTAACGGTTATCTTAAGGAAGAACTGTATATGATGCAGCCGGAAGGTTTTGTTGATCCTGAGAATGCTAACAAGGTATGCAAGCTCTAGCGATCCATTTATGGGCTGGTGCAAGCATCTCAGAGTTGGAACATTCGCTTTGATGAGATGATCAAAGCGTTTGGGTTTATTCAGACTTATGGAGAAGCCTGCATTTACAAGAAAGTGAGTGGGAGCTCTGTAGCATTTCTCATATTATATGTGGATGACATACTTTTGATGGGAAATGATATAGAACTTTTGGACAACATTAAGGCCTACTTGAATAAGTGTTTTCAATGAAGGACCTTGGAGAAGCTGCTTACATATTAGGCATCAAGATCTATAGAGATAGATCGAGACGCCTCATAGGTCTTTCACAAAGCACATACCTTGATAAGATATTGAAGAAGTTCAATGTGGATCAGTCCAAGAAAAGGGTTCTTGCCTGTATTGCAAGGTGTGAGATTGAGCTCGGCTCAATGCCCGACCACGGCAGAAGATATAGAAGAGATGAGTGTCATCGCCTATGCCTCAGCCATAGGGTCTATTATGTATGCCATGCTGTGTACTAGACCTGATGTAAACCATGCTGTAAGATTGGTAGGAAGGTACCAAAGTAATCCCGGCCAGGAACACTGGACAATGGTCAAGAATATCCTGAAGTACCTGAAGAGGACTAAGGATATGTTTGTCGTTTATGGAGGTGACGAAGAGCTCGTCGTAAAGGGTTACGTCGACGCTAGCTTCGACACAGATCTGGATGACTCCAAGTCACAAACCGGATACGTGTATATTTTGAATGGAGGGGCAGTAAGCTGGTGCAGTTGCAAGCAGAGCGTCGTGGCGGGATCTACATGTGAAGCAGAATACATGGCAGCCTCGGAGGCAACACATGAAGCAATCTGGATGAAGGAGTTCATCACCGACCTAGGAGTCATACCCAATGTGTCAGGGCCGATCACTCTCTTCTGTGACAACACTGGAGCTATTGCCCTTGCGAAGGAGCCCAGGTTTCACAAGAAGACCAGGCACATCAAGTGTTGCTTCTACTCCATTCATGAAAATGTTCAAGATGGAGACATAGATATTTGCAAAGTGCATACGGATCTGAATGTCGCAGATCTGTTGACTAAACCTCTTCCACGAGCGAAACATGATCAACACCAGAACTCTATGGGTGTTCGAGTCATCACAATGTAACTAGATTATTGACTCTACTGCAAGTGGGAGACTGTTGGAAATATGCCCTAGAGGCAATAATAAAATGATTATTATTATATTTCCTTGTTCATGATAATTGTCTATTATTCATGCTATAATTGTGTTATCCGGAAATCGTAATACATGTGTGAATACATAGACTACAACATGTCCCTAGTAGCCCTCTAGTTGACTAGCTCGTTGATCAATAGATAGTCATGGTTTCCTGACTATGGACATTGGATGTCATTGATAACGGGATCACATCATTAGGAGAATGATGTGATGGACAAGACCCAATCCTAAGCATAGCACAAGATCGTGTAGTTCGTTTGCTAGAGCTTTTCCAATGTCAAGTATCTTTTCCTTAGACCATGAGATCATGTAACTCCTGGATACCGTAGGAGTGCTTTGGGTGTACCAAACGTCACAACGTAACTGGGTGACTATAAAGGTATACTACAGGTATCCCCAAAAGTATTTGTTGGGTTGACACGGATCGAGACTGGGATTTGTCACTCTGTATGACGGAGAGGTATCTCTGGGCCCACTCAGTAATGCATCATCATAATGAGCTCAAAGTGACCAAGTGTTTGGTCATGGGATCATGCATTACGGTACGAGTAAAGTGACTTGCCGATAACGAGATTGAACAATGTATTGGGATACCGATGATCGAATCTCGGGCAAGTAACGTACCGATTGACAAAGGGAATTGTATACGGGATTACTTGAATCCTCGACATCATGGTTCCTTCGATGAGATCATCGAGGAGCATGTGGGAGCCAACATGGGTATCCGGATCCCGTTGTTTGTTATTGACCGGAGAGTCGTCTCGCTCATGTCTGCATGTCTCCCGAACCCATAGGGTCTACACACTTAAGGTTCGGTGACGCTAGGGTTGTAGAGATATTAGTATGTAGTAACCCGAAAGTTGTTCAGAGTCCCGGATGAGATCCCAGACGTCACGAGGAGTTCCGGAATGGTCCGGAGGTGAAGAATTATATATAGGAAGTCCAGTTTCGGTCATCGGGAAAGTTTCGGGGGTTACTGGTATTGTACCGGGACCACCAGAAGGGTCCCGGGGGTCCACCGGGTGGGGCCACCTATCTCGGAGGGCCCCATGGGCTGAAGTGGGGAGGGAACCATCCCCTGGTGGGCTGGTGCGCTCCCCTTGGGCCTCCCCCTGCGCCTAGGGATGGAAACCCTAGGGGTGGGGGGCGCCCCACTTGGCTTGGGGGGCAAGCCACCCCCTTGGTCGCCGCCCCCCTTGGAAGTTGGATCTCCTAGGGCCGGCGCCCCCCTAGGGGCCCTATATAAAGAGGGGGGAGGGAGGGCTGCGCACCCCTGCTCCTAGCGCCTCCCTCTCGTAGAGCTTGGCGAAGCCCTGCCGAGATCGTTGCTGCTTCCACCACCACGCCGTCGTGCTGCTGGATCTCCATCAACCTCTCCTTCCCCCTTGTTGGATCAAGAAGGAGGAGACGTCTTCCCCAACCGTACGTGTGTTGAACGCGGAGGTGCTGTCCGTTTAGCACTAGGATCATCTGTGATTTGGATCACGACGAGTACGACTCCCTCAACCCAGTTCTCTTGAACGCTTCCGCTCACGATCTACAAGGGTATGCAGATGCACTCCTCTCTCTCGTTGCTAGATGAACTCCATAGATTGATCTTGGTGAAGCGTAGAAATTTTTTATTTTCTGCAACGTTCCCCAATAGGGTTTATTTAGAGCCAACACCTCGCACACATGCGCGTACGTGTACGAGAGAAACATGCATCGCTCGGCCCCCGACCACCCACCGTAACCGGGAACTCCCCGAAATTTTCCTCGCCCTCGCTTCTACCACAGTTTTTTTCGTCATGGACGGCCCAAAGAATGTCATGCAGCTGCGTCTCCGGCCCGCCAAGGACGAAAAACCCATTTTCTATCATGATTTTTTGTCATAGCAGTAGGAGCCCACCACATCTATGATGATACCGGGTTTTGTCACAATTATCGTCATAGAAGTGTCATATGTATGACAGAATTTTTTTTCGTTCAGCCCAAAATGTCACGATGTGTCTTTTTTTGTAGTGTTATGTGTTTTGATGTACCGAGGGTAGTTTGGAGTCCCAGATATAATGACGGACATGACGAGGAGTCTCAAAATGGCCGATACATAAAGATCAATATATTGGATGACTATGTTTCGACATCGGAATTGTTCCGGGTGAGTTCGGGCATTTACAGGAGTAGTGGAAGGTTACCGGAACCCCCCGGGAAGTATATGGGCCTTATTGGGCCATAGTGGGAGAGAGGAGAAGGGAGCCTAAGAGGGGGCGCCCCCCGCCCCCAAGCCCAATCCAAATTGGGTGGGGGGCCGCCCCCCCCCCCTTTTCCTTCCTCCTTCCTCCCCCTTCCTTCCTCTCCTAGTCCAACTAGGGAGGGGGTGGGGAATCCTACTCCCGGTGGGAGTAGGACTCCCCCAGGGCACGCCATAGAGGGCCGGCCCTCCCCTCCACCACTCCTTTATATAGGGGAGGAGGGCACCCCATAGACACACAAGTTGACATTGTTTAGCCGTGTGCGGTGCCCCCCTCCACAGATTTCCACCTCGTTCATATCGTCGTAGTGCTTAGGTGAGGCCCTGCGTCGGTAACTTCATCAACACCGTCACCATGCCGTCGTGCTGACGAAACTCTCCCTCGACCTCAGCTGGATCTAGAGTTCGTGGGACGTCACCGAGCTGAACATGTGCAGATCACGGAGGTGTCGTTCTTTCGGTACTTGATCGGTTGGATCATGAAGACGTTCGACTACATCAACTGCGCTACTTGACGCTTCCGCTTATGGTCTACGAGGGTACATGGACAACACTCTCCCACTCGTTGCTATACATCACATAGATCTTGCATGATCGTAGGAAAATTTGAAATTACTGCGTTCCCCAACACCACTCTTGTTTTGGGGTTATGCATTACAGATAACTACATTAACTTTAAATAGGGCACCATCTAAGTTCGTAGAGACGACACCGTATGAAGTGTGGTTTGGCAAGAAACCTAAGCTGTCATTCCTTAATGTTTGGGCTTGCGATGGTTATGTCAAAACGCTTCAGCCAGAAAAGCTTGAAGCCAAAGTGGACAAATGCGTCTTCATAGGATATCCAAAGGAGACAATTGGGTATACCTTCTATCTCAGATCCGAGGGCAAAGTTTTTGTTGCTCTCGAGAAAGAGTTTCTCTCGAAAGAATTGAGTGGGAGGAAGATAGAACTTGATGAGGTTGTTGAACCTTACTTCAACCATTGAGTAGTGCAATGTAGAAAGATGTTTCTGTGAGGCCTACGTCAGTTGAAGAGGGAGCTAATGATAGTGATCATGAGGCTTCGGATCAAGTTACTATTGAACCTCATAGGTTGACAAGGGTACATACAACTTCTGAGTGGTACGGTAACCCTGTCTTAGAGGTCATGTTGTTGGACAACGGTGAACCTACGAGCTATGGAGAAGCCACGGTGGGCCTAGATTCCAAAAAATGGCTAGGATCCATGAAATCCGAGATAGGATCCATGTATGAGTGGACTTGTCCGATGATCGGCAAGCCATTGAGAATAAATGGATCTTTAAGAAGAAGACATACACTGATGGTAATGTCACAATTTATGAAGCTCGACTTGTCGCAAAGAAGTTTTAACAAGTTCAAGGAGTTGACTATGATGAGACTTTCTCACTCATAGGGATGCTAAAGTCTGTTGGGATTGTGTTAGTAGTTGCTGCATTTTTCGATTACGAAATCTGGCAGATGGATGTCAAAACAAAGTTTCCTTGACGGTTTTCGTGAGGAAAGGTTGTATGTGATACAGCCAGATGGTTTTGTCGATCCTAAGGATGCTAAAAGGTATGCAAGCTCCAGCAATCCTTCTATGGACTGGAGCAAACATCTCAGAGTTGGAATATATGGTTTGATGAGGTGATCAAAGATTTTGGGTTTATACAAAGTTTGCAAGAAACTTGTATTTACAAGAAAGTGAGTGGGAGCACTACAACATTTCTGATAAGTATATGTTGATGGCTTATTGTTGATCGAAAATGATGTAGAATTTCTAGAAAGCATAAAGGGTTGTTTGAAAGGAGTTTTTCAAAGGTAGACCTGGGTAAGGTTGCTTACATATTGGGCATCAAGATCTATAGAGATAGATTAAGACGCCTGATAAGACTTTCACAGAGCACATACCTTGACATGATTTTGAAGGAGTTCAAAATGGATCAGTCAAAGAATGAGTTCTTGCCTGAGTTGTAAGGAGTGAAGTTGAGTAAGACCCAAAGCTCGACCATGGTAGAAGAAAGAGAAAGGACGAAGGTCCTCTCCTATGCCATAGCCATAGGCTCTATATGGTATGACATGCTGTGTACCACACCTGATGTGTGCCTTGCCACGTGTCTGGCAAGGGGGTACAAGAGTGATTCAGCAGTGGATCACTGGACATCGGTCAAAATTATCCTTAGAGGAATAAGGAAATGTTTCCCGGCTATGGAGGTGATAAAGAGTTCCGCGTAGCGGGTTACGTCGATGCAAGCTTTTACACCAATCTGGATGACTCTGAGTAGCAAACCGGATACGTATAGTGGAGCAGCCATTTGGAATAGCTCCAAGTGGAGGGTGGTAGCAGCATCTACAATATGATATAAAGATTTGCTAAGTACACACAGATCTGAATGTTGTAGACCCGTTGACTAAAACCTCTCACACAAGCTTAACATGATCAAACCCCAGAACTCATTGAGTATTAATCACATTGTCGTCGAAACGTCACGGCAGATGTCCTAGTGTGAGGACTTAGTCGTGAGGCCAACGCATCTATGTGGTAGCTTGAGATGAGTTGGTCAGGATGAGAGAAGCGAGGTGGGTCAACACACAAGACATGGATTTAGACAGCTTCGGGCCCCGGGAAAAATCATCCGGTAATAGCCCTACATGCAATTTGTGGCTAGGTCTCATTATGCTCATCAAGTAGACGCCGCATATCCAGCTCTCATTTAGTTGTGTCTAGCCTTAGCGATTACTTTCTTCCCCGTCCCCTTGGGGTGCCCTGCTCCTCCTTATATAAGTTGAAGGGGCGGGTTACATGACTAGTCCCAGTACGATTAGGATTACTCTATACAAGCAGAGTCCTAGTCTTGCTTTCTTTGTAAGGGAACATTCTTTACACTTTCCTCTTAAGCCGGCCCACCATAAGATGAGCCGACCTTCTGGGCCTTGGGCCTAGTCTTCTATCAGACCTGCCGTTAGGGCCATCCTTGAGTCGCCAGGCTCGTGAGTCGTCAGACCAGTGAGCCGCCAGACTCGTGAGTCGCCAGTCCTCCGGCGGGTTACCAATGAAAACGCCAAGCCCATCCAGGTCATACTTCTGGCCGGGTCATATTGTGGGGTATATCCCCGACATTATCCCCCAGTTTAATTTGGATTTATCCATGTTAAACTGATCCTGTAAAATAAACACAAGAACAAACTTGATAGGTTGTGCTCCGGGTTAAATATTTCCTGAACCGACACCTGATCATCCTTAAGTCCTTGTCATTTCCTCCTGGCTGCATATTGATGATCTCATAGCAAATTTCCTTTAGAAGATGTGTTCAAACATTACCAATGCAAAAAATCCGGATACTTCTTCTGAAAAAACCGGGTCAATAGGCCAACTTCATAATCAATTTGCTATCATTGGCTCTTGTAGAGAAATATTATAAGAAATAATCCATTTGAGTCGGCCTTCAATGCTCTGACTTGACAAAAATATTGGTCTTGAAATATTCAACTGATATTCAGTCGGCTTAAAGATGTAGATCTTGCCGATTTACGATTGCCAAAATTGCCAGGTTATAAACAAATGATGCCGGGTCATAAACTTTGCAGATTTCTCCGATGATAATATAATACCTGATTTGCTCAAAACTGAGAATTTTAAGTTATTCCTCCCTTATATGCATATCACCTGTAGCCCCCAAGTGTCGGGTTGTCATGCTTGCAGCAACCTGGGACTTGTAATTGCCTTATGCTCATAAAAACTTCAACCAGTGTAGCCCCCAAGGGCCGGGTCATTATGCAATAATGAGCAGGGACTTTTGTATATAATTCATTGATAATAACATCATATGATGTAATCTCCACCATGGGGCTTGAATCCACGTCCAGAAGGTTAAGAGCTTTGTACTCTACCAACTGAGTAGTGGACCTTTTCAATATAATGGATTAAAGCTTGTGTACCTTAAGGTTTCGACCGAAGCAATAGGTAACCCCAAAAGGCCGGCTCATTCTAATGTGATGAGTCGGATCTTCAATAAAATGAGCCAAAAAATGACTTTGCATTAGCCCCCAAGTGCCATAGTGCATGCTGGCAATGACATGGGACTTGCATATTTGGTGTAATCTTAACTTGAATAATGTAGCCCCCAAATGCCAGGTCATAAGCCTGCAGCGACTCGGGACTATTCCTTCCATTGTAGAATGAATCATATCCATTGATAAAGAAAAAAATAGCCATTATGTTGAAGCGACTTTGAAAACCTCAATCATAATACTCATTATTGATAACCATAATAAAAATCCAGTCATGTTGGCTATTCAAGATTTGAATAATATAATCCGGTATGAAAACCTCAATAATTCAATATCATCATGAAACACTACAAAAAAAATACACTTCTGTGATGATACATGTTTGTCACAGTAGGTCGCGTTTTCTGTCATGCATGTACATCCATGACGATTTTATGACAGAATCAAGATAGTCATACCTGTGCTGTCGTAGAAGTGTTCCATGACATTACCAAAATTATAATCATGGAAGTGTCCACTTCCATGACGATAAATCCCGCGTCACAGAAGTGCTTTCGTCAAGGGTGACCGACACGTGGCATCCACCGTAATGGAACACCGTTAAGCTATCGGGTCCGGTTTTGGATCCGATAACCCGTTAACAGCCCTGACCAATGGGGATTTTCCACGTGTAAAATCATCCTTGGCTGGAGGAAACACGTGTCGGCTCACCGTTGGGACAGATGTCACCCACTCATTGTACCCAAGGAGCCTATGATACGTCGACACGTGGCACGGCCCAACAGCGGCCCATTCCTGTGAAAAGGCCGGCCCGTTTGACTTGGTTAAAAGGTGGCGGGCCAGCCCACGGAAAGCCTGTTAATGGCATGTTCGCATATAGCCCATTTACAGCCCGCTAACCCAGCACCGGTTACGACCTCTCCGAATTAGGCCTAGTAGCGTCATCTGGGCCGTCCAATATGATTCCAGCCTGTTTTAACTTCCGGCCCATGTATGGCCCATGACTTGTTTCGGCCCATATGTGGCCCTTTGTAACTCTTAGCCCATTAATGGCCCGTGGTGAAACTGGCCCATAATGAACAGTGTATCACTTTATACCCATTAACGGCCCATTATTTCCATTGGGCCGTTTCCAGCCCAAGTTATCTTTCGGCCTTCTTAGGGACCATTTATTCTTGGGCTCATTTCCAGCATTCAGTTACTTACGGCCCGTTACTATCATTTTCTGCTTGTGAGCCAAATTCAGCCCGTCGTTATATTCGGCCCATTAATACGTTGGGCCTTTTTCATGTAAAAAACCATTGGGCTGTTTTCATAGAGTTATCAAATACGACCTATTAACGACCCATTATGGTCCATGAATAGTATGGCCCATGATTCGCGAAATAATGATACGCCCCGTAGAAGGCCCATGGATCCTACCGCCCGTATAAGGCCCATGGATAGTACGGCCCGTATAAGGCCCATGGATCGTACGGCCCATAGAAGGCCCATGGATCCTCCGGCCCGTAGAAGGTCCATGGATCCTACGGCCCGTATAGAATGCCAATGGATCCTACGGCCCGTAGAAGGCCCATGGATCATATGGCCCGCAGGAGGCCCATGGTTACAATAGTCCGTGTGTTGCCATGATTATTTTGGCCTAGTTACCAAAAATAGGCTATTGTGGCCACTAGAAAAACACAGAAAAAGAACTGCAGTGACTACAAGCAAACAACTAAACAAGACAATAAGCAAATAAATAAGCAAGCAATCAACGCTAGCCTATTACCGCTATTACACATATTACATTCACTGGGCATCAAAGTTCGCCACCAGTGCAAATATAGGGAACAAAGCAGCATATTACATACACTGGCCATCAAAATTGGCCACCTGTGCAAATAAACACGGTAGCAAAACAAGAGCATAACTAAAACAACTTCAGAAGAGCTCAAGAAACGTTATCCTGGGTATCCACCATGCTGGCAATAAGCTTAGCAAGCTTATTAGCTTTGTCTTGTTTGGCGCTAAAATCCTCCAACGCTTGCTGTTACACCAGAAAGTATGCATCTAAATGCTCCAGGGACTTCCGCAGTCCTTCCGCTTCTTGTCGCAAATAGCTGATCGATGTCTTTCAGCTTGTAGTTGAGACTCAAGAAACCGAACTGATTCAGACAGTGAGTTTGAATAGCTTGTGCAAGCGGTAGTGGCCAGTAACTCGAACACTAAACCAAGACAGGACTTTGGGGTTGTCTCACTGTCTTCAAGATAGTCTTCCTTAGCTGTTTTGTCAGCTTTGTTGGAGACCAACAAGGATGTCTCACTATCCTGAACCTTATCTGCATTATTTCCTTTACCATTGCTTAATAGGGCACTCTTCCCCAATATTTTGTCAGCATTCTAAAAGAAGAAACAAGCAGACACATAACAGGTTTAGCATGTACTAGTATATGAAACTCATTTCGGTGAACCAGTTCATTAGTAAGGTGGACATGATTAAACTACTAAGTCTTCTATTTCCAAGTAGTAGTACATAATAAAAGCATCAAACAAACATATATCTATGTCCTATGGTCACTGCATTGTCTTGCCAAATCAAAGTAGAGACACGGTTCAAATCATATCAGTTCAAGACTGTCGCGGATATACCCCGCAGTATGACCCGGCCGGAAGTATGACCCGGCCGGACATGGCGTTTCATTGGAACCCGCCGGAGGATTGGAGACTCACGAGTCTGGCGGCTCACTGGTCTGACGACTCACGAGCCTGGCGACTCACGGATGGCCCTGACGGCGGGTCAGATAGAAGACTAGGCCCAAGGACCAGAAGGCCGGCTTATGTTATGATGGGACGACTTAAGAGGAAAGCGTAGGGAATATTCCCTTGTAATGGAAGCAAAACTAGGACTCGACTTGTAATAGAGTAATCCTAATCCTACTAGGACTAGTCATGTAACCCGCCCCTTCAACTTATATAAGGAGGGGCAGGGCACCCCAAGAGGGACAAGCAAGAAGAAACAATCTCTAGGGCTAGACACAAATACCCGGCTTACCGGTGACTCCCTCATGATCATAATGAGACCTAGCCACAAACAGCATGTAGGGTTATTACCGGATGATGTTTCCCGGGGCCCGAAGCTGTCTAAATCCTTGTCTTATGTTGCATCTCTCGATTCCGCCCAATCCCTCTCAAGCTACCACATAGATGCGTTGGCCTCGTGACTAAGTCCTCACACTAAGGACATCTGACGTGACAATTCCACGACAAAGACAAAGCAGGAGTGAAAGAATATAAAGCATGGGAAACTACATGGCACAACAAGATTTCAGATGGGTACCACAGGTTTACATGTACAACAACACTATTGGCTCTGTTGTGATGCTAGTAATGTGCATGATATGAGAAGTCAACTATATACACAATTGAAATTGAAATCAACAGAGCTATTGATAAGAGCAAACATGTTGAAGAAACATGCGTGAACATTCCTGTTGTGCCATTGGAGTTTCGATTGGATCCTTCAATTTAAAAATAAGTTTGTATGAGTAAATACAGTGATACAAGAGCAAAGCAGTATGCACGATAGCAATCATAGTTAAAAAAGGCGCGCCTAAGCGACCGCTTAAGCGCGCCTAGGCTCTAGGCGTTGGCAAAATGCATTGCGCATAACTACGCTTAATCTGTGCATAACTGCGCATAAGCATGCGGTTTGGTTAGTAAAGCGCAAGGCGGTGGCAAAACACACAATTAACGCCTAGCGCTTTTTTGAACTATGATAGCAAATGTCTACTACACAACCTTCTTCTTGTAGACGTTGTTGGGCCTCCAAGTGCAGAGGTTTCTAGGACAATAGCAAATTTCCCTCAAGTCGATGACCTAAGGTTTATCAATCCGTGGGAGGCGTAGGATGAAGATGGTCTCTCTCAAGGAACCCTGCAACCAAATAACAAAGAGTCTCTTGTGTCCCCAACACACCCAGTACAATGGCAAATTGTATAGGTGCACTAGTTCGGCGAAGAGATGGTGATACAAGTGCAATATGGATGGTAGATATAGGTATTTGTAATCTGAAATTATAAAAATAGCATGGTAACTAATGATAAAAGTGAGCGTAAACGGTATTGCAATGGTAGGAAACAAGGCCTTAGGTTCATACTTTCACTAGTGCAAGTTCTCTCAACAATAATAACATAATCGGATCACATAACTATACCTCAACATGCAACAAAGAGTCACTCCAAAGACACTAATAGTGGAGAACCAACAAAGAGATTATGGTAGGGTACGAAACCACCTCAAAGTTATCCTTTCTGTTCTATCTATTCAAGAGTCCGTAGTAAAATAACACGAAGCTGTTCTTTCCGTTCAATCTATCATAGAGTTCGTACTAGAATAAAACCTTAAGACACAAATCAACCAAAACCCTAATGTCACCTAGATACTCCATTGTCACCTCAAGTATCCGTGGGCATGATTATACGATATGCATCACACAATCTCAGATTCATCTATTCAACCAACACAAAGTACTTGAAAGAGTGCCCCAAAGTTTCTACCGGAGAGTCAAGACGAAAACGTGTGCCAACCCCTATGCATAAGTTCATGGAACCCGCAAGTTGATCACCAAAACATACATCAAGTAGATCATGTGAATATCCCATTGTCACCACAGATAAGCACGACAAGACATACATCAAGTGTTCTCAAATCCTTAAAGACTCAATCTGATAAGATAACTTGAAAGGGAAAACTCAATCCATTACAAGAGAGTAGAGGGGGAGAAACATCATAAGATCCAAGTATAATAGCAAAGCTCGCGATACATCAAGATTGTATCACCTCAAGAACACAAAAGAGAGAGATCAAACACATAGCTACTGGTACATACCCTCAGCCCCGAGGGTGAACTACTCCCTCCTCGTCATGGAGAGCACCGGGATGATGAAGATGGCCACCGGTGAGGGATCCCCCCTCCGGTAGGGTGTCGGAACGGGCTCCTGAGATGTTTTTGGTGGCTACAGAGGCTTGCGGCGGCGGAACTCCCGATCTATTGTGTTCCCTGATGTTTTTAAGGTATATGGAGATATATAGGCGAAAGAAGTCGGTCAGGGGAGCCATGAGGGGCCCACAAGGGTGGAGGGCGTGCCCAGGGGGGTGGGCGCGCCCCCTGCCTCGTGGCCTCCTTGAAGCTTCCTTGACTTCATCTCCACGTCTCCCGGATCACGTTCGTTCCAAAAATCATGCTCCCGAAGGTTTCATTCCGCTTGGACTCCGTTTGATATTCCTTTTCTTCGAAACACTAAAATAGGCAAGAAAAGATCAATATGGGTTGGGCCTCCGGTTAATAGGTTAGTCGCAAAAATAATATAAAGGTGTATAATAAAGCCTGTAAACATCCAAAACAGATAATATAATAGCATGAATGCTTCATAATTTATAGATACGTTGGAGACATATCAGCATCCCCAAGCTTAATTCGTGCTCGTCCTCGAGTAGGTAAATGATAAAAGAAAGAATTTATGAAGTATGAATGCTAGCAGGTGCACAAGTTTGATCAATGATAATTTCAATCACCTTTTCTAGCATGATTATATGTCATAACAGTAGTTCATCTCGTAAAACTTCTCAAGATCAAGTAACAAGCTATTCAGATGTTAAAGCATAGACCATAAACTTTCTTGAAAACTAGCAAACTTCATTCTCAGTCATCAAACAATTACAATTCATCTTATTTTCAGGAAGGGTCTATGTCAGAGCTTTGATTTAGCAAACACCACATACTCAACTATCATATAGTCTTCTATGATTGCTACCACTCAAAGCATATTCTTAGAACAAATAGCATCCATCGAACACAGAGAAAGATAGGGGCTTAGTGTTTCGCCTCCCAACTCACTTATCATATAGATAATTGTCAACAATAATAATTCATGATAAAATATATTTGCATGGCCATATATGCTTAGATCTTTCCCCAACACACGATGCTTGCCAACTAAAGAGTAGGTAGGAATGAGAAGGAATACTACTGACTCTTGCATAAAAGTAAAAGATAGGCCCTTCGCAGAGGGAAGCAGGGATTTGCAGAGGTGACAGAGCTCGATTTTGAAATAGAGATGAAAATAATTTTGAGAGGTATGCTTTCATTGTCAACATAACAACCAAGAGTTCCCAATATCTTCCATACTACATACATTATAGGCGGTTCCCAAACAGAATGGTAAAGTTTTTACTCCCCCTCCACCAACAATCATCAATCCATGGCTTGCCCGAAACAACGGGTGCCTCCAACTAACATCAATCCTAGGGGAGTTTTGTTTTCAATTATTTTTGATTTGATTTTAATCTTTTTATCGTGGGACTGGGCATCCCAGTTACCAGCCATTTTTCTCGTGAATGATGAGCGCAGTCCACTCATCGTGAGAATAACCCACCTAGAATGGAAGATACTGACAGCCCCTAGTCGCTACATGAGCGATTAGGGCATACAATACATATTATTATTTGAAGGTTTAGATTTTGGCACATGCAAATTTACTTGGAACGACAGGTAAATACCACCTATAGGTAGGTATGGTGGACACTCATGGAAGAAACTTGGTTCAAAGAATGGATGCACAAGCAGTATTCCCGTTTAGTACAGATATTTAGGCTAGCATAGGATTCTAAAAATCAAGCACCACATGTTGGAGGATCTATAACAATATGACTTCTATACAAATACACCCAAGCATAACTCATTACGTTGTCTTCCTTGTCCAACTTCAACTAATTTTCTCAAGTTTGAAAATAATTAATGGGGCTCACAATCATAGAAGATGTCTAAGATAGTATATTTATATGTGAAATCTCTCTTCCTTCAATATTCTTTCATGAATTGTTCAAGTGACCAATACAATGTTTGCTGACCGTCAATAAATTTACTACCTCTACTTCTTAGATGTGAAGTCATTATTCCCAACGGGGTAAGCATATGAAACATATATAATTTCAGATTTATGACATTCAACTCATTCAACCATTTACTCATAGGATATAAGTGAAGCACACGAGTAAATGACAAACTACTCCAAAAAGATGTAAGTGAAGATCAATGAGTAGTTAAATAATTATGTAGCTATGTGAAGACTCTCTCTCATTTAAGAATTTCAGATCTTGGTATTTTATTCAAGCAGCAAGCAAAACAAAATAAAATGGCATTGCAAGGATAGCACAACTCATGTGAAGAAGCAAAAACTTAGGTTCAAACGATACTAACCGATAATTGTTTAAGAAGAAAGGTGGGATGCCTACCGGGGCATCCCCAAGCTCGGATGCTTGAAACTTCTTGAAATATTATCTTGGGGGTGCCTTGGGCATCCCCAAGCTTGAGCTTTTGTGTCTCCTTAATTCCTTTTATATCACGGTTTCCTAAATCTCAAAAGCTTCATCCACACCAAACTCAACAAGAACTCGTTACATAAGTTAGTATAGACCAATGTAAAAACCTTATCATTTTCTACTGTAATAAATCACTAAAATTAGTATTCAACATTGCATACTAAATGTCTCTGCATATTTAATACTCCTATCCTCATATAGAATCATTAAACAAGCAAACATATGCAAACAATGCAAACATAACAGCAATCTGCCAAAACAGTATAGTCTGTAAAGAATGCAAGATTGATCATACTTCCCTAACTCCAAAATTATGAGAAAAATACTACACTGTATAAGATTTATCAGAGCTCATTGTGCAAAAGGTTTCAACATTAGACCATTCTCTTACTTTTCTATGGAATTTTTGCAACAGCGGTAAACTTTCTGTTTTGAAACAACAACATGTATACTTGCAAAATAAGCATGGTAAAGGCTATCCTAGACATTTTTATTGAAAATATATATGAAAAACATTATTCTAAATGATAGCAAGCAAATACTAACAAAATAAAATGACACTCCAAGCAAAACACATACAATGTGGTGAATAAAAATATAGCTCCAAGTAAAGTTACCGATGAACGAAGACGAAAGAGGGGATGCCATCCGAGGCATCCCCAAGCTTAGGCTCTTGGTTGTCCGTGAATATTACCTTGGGGTGCCTTGGTCATCCCCAAGCTTAGGCTCTTGCCACTCCTTATTCCATAGTCCATCGAATCTTTACCCAAAACTTGAAAACTTCACAACACAAAACTCAACACAAAACTCGTAAGCTCCGTTAGTATAAGAAAATAAACCACCACTTAGGTACTGTTGTGAACTCATTCTAAATTTATATTGGTGCAATATCTACTGTATTCCAACTTCTCTATGGTTCATTCCCTCTGATACTACTCATAGATTCATCAAAATAAGCAAACAACACAATGAAAACAGAATCTGTCAAAAACAGAACAGTCTGTAGTAATCTGTATCATTCAAATACTTCTGTAACTCCAACAATTCTGAAATAAATTGGTGGACCTTAGGAGTTTGTCTATTAATCATATGCAAAAATAATTAACCTAAAATCACTCTCCAGTAAAAAATGGCATCTAATCTCGTGAGCGCTAAAGTTTCTGTTTTTTACAGCAAGATGACAAAGACTTCACCCAAGTCTTCCCAAAGGTTCTACTTGGCACAAACACTAATTAAAACATGAAACCACATCTAACCAGAGGCTATATGAATTATTTATTACTAAACAGGAGAAAAGCAAAGGACAAAAATAAAATTGGGTTGCCTCCCAACAAGCGCTATCGTTTAACAACCCTAGCTAGGCATGATGATTTTAATGATGCTCACATAAAAGATAAGAATTGTAATATAAAGAGAGCATCATGAAGAATATGACTAGAACATTTAATCCTAACCCACTTTCTATGCATAGGGATTTTGTGATCAAACAACTTATGGGAACAATAATCAACTAGCATAGGAAGGTAAAACAAGCATAGCTTCAAGATTTTCAACACATAGAGAGGAAACTTGATATTATTGCAATTCCTACAAGCATATATTGCTCCCTCATAATAATTTTCAGTAGCATCATGAATGGATTCAACAATATAACCAGCACCTAAAGCGTTCTTTTCATGATCTACTTGCAAAGAAAATTTACTACTCTCCACATAAGCAAAGTTTTCTCATGAATAGTAGTGGGAGCAAACTCAACAAAATAATTATCATGTGAGGCATAATCCAATTAAAAACTAAAATCATGATGACAAGTTTCACGGTTATCATTATTCTTAAGAGCATACAAGTCATCACAATAATCATCATAGATAGCAACTTTGTTCTCATAATCAATTGGAACCTCTTCCGAAATAGTGGATTCATCACTAAATAAAGTCATGACCTCTCCAAATCCACTTTCGTAATTTTCGCAATAATATTCAACATCCTCCAAAATAGTGGGATCATTACTTCCTAAAGTTGACACTCTGCCAAACCCACTTTCATCAATATAATCATCATAAATAGGAGGCATGCTTTCATCATAATAAATATTCTCATCAAAACTTGGGGGACTAAACATATCATCTTCATCAAACATAGCATCCCCAAGCTTGTGGCTTTGCATATCATTAGCATCATGGGTATTCAAAGAATTCATACTAATAACATTGCAATCATGCTCATCATTAACATTTTTTATACCAAGCATTCTATGTAATTCTTATTCTAGTACTTGAGCAAAATTTTCCTTTCCATCATTCTCATGAAAGATATTAAAAAGATGAAACTTATGAGGAAAACTTAATTCCATTTTTTGTAGTTTTCTTTTATAGACTAAACAAGTGATAAAACAAGAAACAAAAAGATTCGATTGCAAGATCTAAAGATATACCTTCAAGCACTAACCTCCCCGGTAACGGTGCCAGAAATGAGCTTTATGTCTACTACACAACCTTCTTCTTGTAGACGTTGCTGGGCCTCCAAGTGCAGGGGTTTGTAGGACAGTAGCAATTTTCCCTCAAGTGGATGACCTAAGGTTTATCAATCCGTGAGAGGCGTAGGATGAAGATGGTCTCTCTCAAGCAACCCTGCAACCAAATAACAAAGAGTCTCTTGTGTCCCCAACACACCCAATACAATGGCAAATTGTATAGGTGCACTAGTTCGGCGAAGAGATGGTGATACAAGTGCAATATGGATGGTAGATATAGGTATTTGTAATCTGAAATTATAAAAACAGCAAGGTAACTAATGATAAAAGTGAGAGTAAACGGCATTGCAATGGTAGGAAACAAGGCCTAAGGTTCATACTTTCACTAGTGCAAGTTCTCTCAACAATACTAACATAATTGGACCACATAACTATCCCTCAACATGCAACAAAGAGTCACTCCAAAGACACTAGTAGCGGAGAACCAACGAAGAGATTGTGGTATGGTACGAAACCACCTCAAAGTTATCCTTTCTGTTCTATCTATTCAAGAGTCCGTAGTAAAATAACACGAAGCTATTCTTTCCGTTCAATTTATCATAGAGTTCGTACTAGAATAACACCTTAAGACACAAATCAACCAAAACCCTAATTTCACCTAGATACTCCATTGTCACCTCAAGTATCTGTGGGCATGATTATACGATATGCATCACACAATCTCAGATTCATCTATTCAACCAACACAAAGTACTTCAAAGAGTGCCTCAAAGTTTCTACAGGAGAGTCAAGACGAAAACGTGTGCCAACCCCTATGCATAAGTTCATGGAACCCGCAAGTTGATCACCAAAACATACATCAAGTAGATCACATGAATATCCCATTGTCACCACAGATAAGCACGACAAGACATACACCAAGTGTTCTCAAATCCTTAAAGACTCAATCCGATAAGATAACTTCAAAGGGAAAACTCAATCCATTACAAGAGAGTAGAGGGGGAGAAACATCATAAGATCCAAGTATAATAGCAAAGCTCGCGATACATCAAGATCGTATCACCTCAAGAACACAAGAGATACATTAAACACATAGCTACTGGTACATACCCTCAGCCCCGAGGGTGAACTACTCCCTCCTCGTCATGGAGAGCGACGGGATGATGAAGATGGCCAGCGGTGAGGGATCCCCCTCCAGCAGGGTGCCGGAACAGGCTCCCGAGAGGTTCTTAGTGGCTACAGAGGCTTGCGGCAGCGGAACTCCCGATCTATTGTGTTCACCGATGTTTTTACGGTATATGGCGATATATAGGTGAAAGAAGTCAGTCGGGGAAGCCACAAGGGCCCACAAGGGTGGAGGGCGCGCCTAGGGGGGTGGGCGCGCCCCCTGCCTCATGGCCTCCTCGAAGCTTCCCTGACTTCAGATCCACGTCTCCTGGATCACGTTCGTTACAAAAATCACGCTCCCAAAGGTTTCATTCCGTTTGGACTCCATTTGATATTCCTTTTCTTCGAAACACTGAAATAGGGAAGAAAACAGCAATATGGGCTGGGCCTTCGGTTAATAGGTTAGTCCCAAAAATAATATAAACGTGTATAATAAAGCACGTAAACATCCAAAGCAGATAATATAATAGCATGAATGCTTCATAAATTAACATTGGAGACGTATCAATAGCAATGGAATCTTAAATTAGAATAGTTGTTCTTCAGGTTTAGGCACTTGTTCTACATGAACAGAGTACAGTAGACGCAAGAATATAGTACTTAAAATAGAAAATGAGCTCATAGACCTTACCACATTCTTGGTTCGGGACCAGTACAGAAGAATGCGTTCTCGGTCATCGTCCAGTAAATGTGTCTCAGGAGAATGTAAGGGAATTTGATGAGTTTCTTTGCCGGTGAAGTACATTTTCTTCAGTTAATTCTGATATTGCTTATTCTTGAAGATAGCAGAGGTATTAGCACAGGTTACCTCATCCTGAGTATCCAAATCGGTCCTTCTCTATAGAGAAAAATGGGAAAATTTGTTGTATTATAACCATCATGGAGGTAGGATGTATAGGACAAAGCAAAGTAATTGCCATGAATAACATTACTTACACATAACTCCTAGACAAACACCTACAACTGGCATTTTCCTTCATCTTTAGTATAATATTTCCAAGATGGGAAGATGCGTACATACGATTTAACAACATCAAATGCGATAGATGCTAAACTACGACTAGCTGGTTGTGCTTCCTCCACGGGAATAGGCGTACTAACTGGTGGAGTTGGGGTTCGCCGTGGTAGTACTGGCCCTTTGGGCACTGGAGCTGCCTTACTAACTACTCTTGTTTGGGAGCTCTGTGGTGGAGATGGTGTTGTGTCAACAAGAACTGAGTTACTATCTGCTGGGGTTGGGGTTAGATTGGGTGAAGCGGGTTCTCTGTCCATCGCAGTAGGGGTACAATCTATGAGAGTTTGGGTTATGTGTGGTAGGGTTGGTTCTCATGCATGTACAACCGGGGTGCTATCTCCACCAAGAGGTAGCACTGTTTTATTTGAATACCGTGTTTTTAGTCCGCTAGATACTGGCATCACCCGCTCCAATTCAAATGGCTGATAAACAGTAAACATAGTTGAATATACAGACATTGTATGAGAGACAGATGCAGTAGATAGTGTGGAAAAAAGAGGGCATGAAATAGTTGACATGTATATTGTTTAACTAAAACGAATAGCATGATATAATTTCACATATATGATGTCAATCTAAACTGGATAGCATAGCATAACATAATTCAAAGATATGATGAATAACTAAACATGATCGCATGACATAATTCACCTACATGTTATCTAAGTAATCAGGATCACATCATTTAATTCACATATGTGATTTATATGCTAAACAGAGGGCATTCGATATGATGTCTGAACTAAGAACATGGTGTCGAATATTGTGTATATGATGTCTAAACTAAATGGCTGATTCACAGGAAGAGTAGTTTAATGTACAAACATTGTCGACAGGTAGCACTGTCTGCTCTCAAAGCCTTGTTTTCACTCCAGATTTTTCAATATCTCACCCAAATGGCTGATTCACAGGAAGAGTAGTTTAATGTACACACATTGTCGACAAATGGAAATGTAATGAAGAAAAGGATGGGCAAGATATCATTCAAATATATGATGCCTGGTTAAACAGGATGGCATTGCACATCTCACATATATTATGGCTCGCTAAAAGACATGATACTGCATAATTCCCATATATGATATAGAAACTAAACATGTGGCATTACAGAACATGTCTAAACTAAGCAGATGACATATATGATGTCAAAGGGAGGCACTACAAGGCAACATATGCATGATATGACTAACATCATCATGCCAACGTAGAGCAAACACCTTGGGAGGTAAATAGGAGTGGTCAGCGGCATCTGAATCTGCCTCGGAACAGATATCTTCCTCTGGATGACAATCTGGAGAGGGGTGGGGAGGGTTTGCCATTGAACCCACCATGGAGCGATGTCTGCATGACATTGTATCGCTGCACAAAACTCTTCTCTTTTTCTCTACATGTTCAGCATGATTGTGTACAATATCTCACATGCATACGAAAAAAATATGGTGAGATTATGTAAGGAGAGCATGCATAAATTTAGAGTGATGGTAACAACCAGTGGATGGATCCAAAAATAATGATAGCAGGCTAATGATTGCTTTAATTTAATAAAAAGACAAATGATGATTGCTTTACTATTTGTTTCCCACCCAAGATGAACAACATAGGCATACCCCATGTGAACCAGATATTAGACAGACTTACTATTCATTGATGCCTCGATATGTGCCCACAACTAATTTAGAACTCAAGTTTGAACATTAATTTGGACCTGACTTGGAATCCAAGAGGTGAACGGGATGATAAAGTAGCAGGTAATTTTAAGCAATGCATAACATAAGCAGAAACAAAAGAGTGCGACCTCTCGTGTGGACCCATGTACTCCTCAGGTTCATCTACTGAGTCGATAATGGTGATGCCGTTGCGGTGGGTGCCGGCGGCAGGGAAGGAGATCTGAGGCGGCGAAAGATGGCCAGGAGTCGTGATGTCTGGTTTGGTGGATGCTTCTGGCGATGGAGCAGCTCAGGTGAGGTGGACGACGTCATGGCAGGAGCAGGACAAACCACACAAAGTTCCCTTCGACACCTACCTGTAACTGAAGTAATTATGTAAGGGCTCATTTGGCTTGCATGATTCTAAAAATGCAGGAATAGGAAAAACACCGGAATAGGATAGGAATGCACATGGTAAACAGAGCATTTGTAAAAACAATATTTCTGTCAACTTGGGTGTTTGGTTTACATGAATTGGAAGAGCAGAAGAATGCAAAGAAACATGGCCAAAATAAAGTGAAACCATAAGAAAGCATATACAGTTAGAATGTTATTTTGCCACTAATGCACTTGGTCTTGTTTTCATGCATAGGATTTTGAAAAGTAGTTCCAGGTGGATGTTTTGCTTCATTCCTTTCAACAAAATGCATGAATAATTGAATAGTAGAGTGCCATTGAAAAATTCCCTATTGCTATGTTTTTCCGTTGAACCAAAATAGCCCTAATGGATCGACATGAATGTATATTAATGAGTGATGCAACAAGTGTACAACCTCTTTGCCGTAGCCGTGTCGACCTCAGCATCATTAGGTTGGTCGCTGAAGCAGTTGAGGCAGAGGTGGCTATCGGAGGTGTGGAGGAAGATCTGAGGAATCTATAGACGGCCTCCAGGGCACTGCTCTGTTGTGATGGATCGTTCTGTCGTTGGAGCAGCTCCGGTGAGCCGTAAGATGTCAAGGCTGAAGCAGCACAAGAGAGACATCATCAATCTCAGGTGGGCTTCTAATAGCATCTCCAAAAGATGATGTAAAATAGATGTAAGATTTACATCACCAAAAACCACCTGACTACAACAGATGAGGTAAAAACTATTGACCCTGAACTTAACTATCGAAACTGAAATTTGATGTGGAATCTGAATGTTACTGTCGAAACTGAACACGATGGTAGCAGAGAGGCACTTGACATGTAGTTTAGGGAGGGCCTGCAGTTCATCTTCAACCTACACCACCCTAAGCCGCCAGCCACCACCTGCCGAACCGCCGGCCCCAGCGCTGCCTCCCCGCCCCGAAACAACTCCCCACCGCCGGTCCGCCACCGCCTCGGCTAGCCCTCTAGGCCCCCCGCCCCCACCCAGAACCCTAACATAGATAGTGGGGTACCTCTCCAGTGAGCCCCCGTCCCCGCTATGGGTGGTTCTTCCTTAACTCCGGCGAGCCCCACCCCCCCAACCCCTAAAAATCTACTGACCCAAAAGTCGATTCAGTCGACTGAAGCGTAGCTGAATCGGAGCAGAGCAGCAGCACGAGTGAGGGGGGGAGTAGCAGCAGCAATGCGAGCAAGCGAGAGCCGAAGCAGCAGCAGCTGGGCGAGTGAGCGATCGAGCGAGAGCCGGAGCAGCAGCAGCAGCACAAGCGAGCAGCGAGAGCCGGAGCAGATCTGAGTGGTATGGACACCGTCGCTGAAGGGGCCTTGCACTGTGGGAGAGCCGCCGTGGAGATGTCGCCCGTGGCGCTGGCTTCAAGGTAGCCGCTCCATGGGGGTGTGGGATGGAGCACTGTCAGCGCCGGGAGGTCCAGTTGAGGAGTAGGTGCGATGCGATGAGTGTACAACCTCTTTGTGGCACCGAGTAGGCCTCGGCTTCGTCCGAGGAGTTGGAGCAGCGGTTCCGGTGGAGCAAGTTAAGGCGGCGCTGTGGGGATGGAGCAGCCGCGATAGACGAGGCAATCGTTGGAGCAGCTCCTTGGAGATGGAGGACAGGGTGGCTGAACCGAGGGGACGAAGGATCCGCATCTGGGGAGGTGGATGAGGGACGTTGATGTGACCCCTCGTAATATAAATACCGAGGTCGTCGATGTTGCACCTGAATTTAGTGTTGTCCAAAAATACGCTACATATAGACCGGATTATGTACGGCCAAGTTACAAACGTGCATGCACGTACGCATATGTTGGAGGGCTCGGTTTGCATGGTATTGGTGCACGTCAAGAATCCATATTTGTAGGAGATGCTCAAGGGGATAAGGCAAGTGACTGTCTGTTTAATTATTTGTTAGTTGCGGATGGAGATAAATCAAGTTCGTTTGAATACAAACAAGAGCATCCTGGAACCATGTGCTATCCGGATGGAGGAGATGGAAGTAGAACTCAAATAGAGATGTCCTTCTTCCTATTTTTACCAAAGAAAGAGAAGGTTTCTTGTCATGGCAGGAGGCTGCTACGTGAGTCATTCTCGTTAAAGGACATGGGCTAGGGTCCACCTACAGCAGTACTGCCTTTGTTAGAATATATGCCGAGATGTGAAAGGCATCTTAATTAGATAAGAGTCTAGTTTGCTTTACGTACGTGAATTTTTATCTCTTGTGGGTCAAGTTAGAAGGAGCCTGACTACTATTATAAAGTCTGGCCGCGAGTAATGTAATAGTTAGGTTATTTTGAGATGAATTAGACACGTGTGTGTTTTTCGGCCGTGGGCCATTATCGAGTTTTGAGAAATCTTGTCAAAAGTCTCTACTGGCGTGTGAGTTCCTACGACGCGACACGTAGGAGATTACAAGCTGAACCTATATGGTTCGTCCATGTTATTCCTTCAGATCGAGGGGTTGGCGTGTTGTTTTTGCGAGGTTTGTGAACATCTTTGTAAACCCGCATTTAGTTCTTGTTGCGATGGAGTTTTGTGCCATGAAAGATCAGGCCAACAACGGATCGACCCTCGCCTCGAGGTTCGCTCCTCATCAGATGTCGAGCTGTTGTGGTGGACGATGTCGTCGGGGAAGAGGCTCCGGCTGGGTAGCAGTGAGGTGGCGGACAGAGGAGGGTGGGGTTTCGCGGCTGGAGCGGAGAGGTTATGGCGGCCTGGGATTTTGAATGGCGAAAAGGAGGCGATGGGAGGGGTGAACCATGACTTAGGGACGAGCTTGTATAAAATGTAGGGTGTGTTACAAAAGTACCCCCCACCAATTTGAACTAGCTGCCCTTTCGGCTCAGGGTTAGAAGGGGGATTTCGCGTGTCGGGATTTGGCAACTGGAGGGAGTTTTCGTGCGTTTTTTTAATTTCGGGATAGCAAGGCGCGGGTTGTGAAGGCGCAGGTTTTGGGAGCACGATATCTGAATTTTTGGGATACAACAAGGCACGGGTTGAATTTTAGGGACAAGCCTAATGTGTAATATTGTACTTGTACGTACCAAATTAATTCGCACTTCCCTCAACCAAAAAGAAAACGAAAAAAATAAAAATGTTCACACCACACAAAGAGAGAGTCTTGCCCCGTTTTACTATACAAATGCTATTCAAAGCTACTCCCTCGTTCCATCTAAATTGGGCCTAATGCATTTTTCGATGCTAACTTATACCAAATATTAGAGCAATAATATATGACATGCAACTTACACAAAGCACACCGTTAAATTCGTGTGTGAAAGCAGCTTTCAATGATATAATTTCCACATTGTGCATGTCATGTACTATTAATCTTGTTAATAGTCAAAGGCGATCTTAAAAAGGCATTACGCCCTATATAGATGGAAGGAGGGAATATGAATCCATGTTATGTCCAATTAAATTTTTTTGCTTGCTGTATAATGCATGTAACCTACTCATACCAACATTTTAGTGCATTCCAAATGTCTATACTACCGCTGCAATTCGAACTGAATTTGAATTTGCTTCTCTATTTCAATAAGAATCTACAATCATGATTGTTGCCAACTTCAACCATCATTCGTGTATTACCTTAATAACACACCACATGATTAGTATAGAAATAGATATGAACTATGTGTACTACATGAACTCGAATTCTATTTTTTGAATACACTTGATGTTGATTCCAAATAATAGTACATTTGATGTACTAACTATATATTCATAATCTAAACCATGTTCCATACGTACACCGTGTTTATCACACAAAGTATAGTGCCCCGCCCCCTACATTATGACAAGTATTTAGACCTGAGCTGCAAAAGCCACACATTAGCCCAAATTATAATCAATGTTCTATATATTATACGTAGTACTAGCAGGATGCCCATGCGTTCCACAGAACATCAACATGATCAAGGGGAAGCCTAATTTGCAAATATGGAGAGGGGTGTGGGTATGTTTTTTCAAAATTGCCATAGTTTCCTTCCTATCCGTCAGATATAAATCGGACGGCCTATATTGCAGGATGGCAGGCACACCATCATCAACAACTCCATTTTTTATAAGAGTAGAGATAAAATATATTATATGCAGTATAACATGTTCATAACCACACCATTTGTATCACTGTTATATATTCACACATGCGTGAGTTTAAAACACTATGATAAATTCTTCAAATATCTGAATTCGCTTTTTATAATGAAGCATGATCTATATTCGTCTTTTACACCCACACAATCCTCTTATCTTTATAGCTAGTTCTAACTTTCTCTCGTGCATGCACACGCCCGCATCCCTCTCACCCTCCCTCAGCATTCTCTAGCTCCATCACACAAATTTGTCATTTCACTTTATGTCGTTCACCCATGGTGTGTGTAGGCCCCCCAGCTCCTTCTTTACGGCACACACCGATTGATATGCCTCTCAAGCCAGGTGTGCCTAGCACAAACACAAGCTTCCCCTCTTCTCTTATCATCGTCCATGCCTCACTCACCACTCTTTCATCGATCTCGTACTCGCACACTCCTTCCCCCTCGATATAGTATGCCTCTCGCACCACCTCCTAGATGCATCCCTCTCTCTCTCTCTCTATCCTTCTCCCCGTGCCTCATTTGCTTCTAACACACACATGCATGTATACTGATCGATCTCCCAACATATACCTAGGTCGACTTTAACTATCCCCCCCCCATCGATCGACGTACCTCACAAGTTATGTCTCTCATTTCTCTGACAAAGGACGATTGATCTTCCTATGTAGTTACATCTGCTTACCACAGCCATATCATCCCCCGTCATCATTCGTGCATGCCTCCTGACCCGTCTCTCACATGCACGTGCACAAACAGGCAGCCATCCCCTCTCTTATTGATATTGCAGGCGTGCCCTTCATTTGTCTAGCAAGCTTATCCCACCATTTGTTAGAAGCAACTCCACTAAAACCCCCTCCAACACTCTAGCTTTGTCTCTCTCCCAACCTTATTCCTCTCCTACACATATGCATGGATGCCGATCGATCTCCCTTAATACATGAGGTAGATCGATCTCCCTTAATACATGAGGTAGGCCTCTCTCCTCCTCCACACATATACCAGCCATTGTACCTCTATAGTTAATTAGGACTCCCCCCCACCACACACCGATAGTCGAGCGCTATAGGTAGGTATCCATGCCACAGAGACAAACTGCACCTGTCCCCTCTCACGTTCCAGTAGGCCAGCCACTCTATATCTTTGACGTGGGCACACACAAATTCGATGGCACTCTTTATCGATCGCACGCGCACACACACACATCATCCCTCTCTTTGATTCTATGGACACCTCAAGCCGCCGATACCTCCACTCTCTTCTCGTGGATCGCCCCCTATATATATGATATATCCAGGACTCTATTCCACACACATTGCGTATGTTACATTTTTTATTGACCCCCCCCCCAAAAACTCTCACGAACACACACACTATCTCTCTACATTTGTATCTCTCTCACACAACCCCACGTAGGTGGTGTGCATATACAAGAAGTGAATAGGTGCACCGTGCATGTACTCACGCTTCGTGCCCAGCCACACCCGCGCGGGTACACGATGGAGCTCATTTCTGTATGAAATGGCAGCCCACGTGCTAATTTTAACGCGTGTAGCGGTTGTTTACCTACGGAGGTCATGTACCACGCGTCCACGAAACAAAGTTTGACTTGATGCATTGGCTCGTTATTTTTAAATAAAGTATATCACTCAATGGCACGTACACAGAATATAAAACAATTTTTATGGAGAAAAAGGTAGTCTGCTCCACTATATACAGTGGAGCCTGCCTGCCTGGTTTGTCTCTCTTCAGAGTATCTCACACAAGGCTGCGGTGGCCTCTCTCTCTCTCACCATTGGTCACTGATCCGGCCGCATCCCGTCCGCTGGCAAAAAGGGAGGATGTGCATCGTTTCTCCGTTCGACGGCACCGAGGCAGCACGTCCTGATCTACGGTACACGACATTCTCTCTGACCAAGCTCCGGCGCGGTAGGGCCTACGCCACCTGCTCGCTGTCGTAGTATGGGAAGATTCCGCCCGCCGCCGCTCACCTAGTTACATCCCGACAACCTCCAGGTATCCCCTTCGGCCTTGCTCCACTGCCCGTCTTCCCACGTCACTGCATGTGGATCTTCCATAGTTCTTTTCCCAAAACGTAGCTCATCCGGCGTACTTTCCATATTCCAATCTCATCCTTACACCGTTTTAGACAAACACAACTGTGTTGTTATCTTCCCTTAGGACAAGGAATATGCTTCTTTTTTGTCGTCACATGTGTCATCAACTGTTATTGGCCAGTAATTGTTTCCTTTCTACCTCTTTTTTGCAAACAGGGCTATCCATTTCACCTCGTTGCAATTGTGACCTTTTGGTGAACTGCACAAATCACTTTTTTCTTAAGAGTGTTTTGTGCAGTCATACTAAAATGTCACATGGGCAACATCTCTACATTTTAGTGCGACTGCACAAAGGGAGATTGGTTTTGCTCTATCCTCCTCATCCAACTCTGAGCCTAATCTTCTCCAACTAGTTAGTCTTAAGAGAGACTGCAAAGGTGACCGGCTTCTATTTGTGTGTTTATTGTTTCATTAGCAGTCCTCTATTATCATAATCACACTTAATATCTTTGGAACAGGGACGCTCAGGTGTATTTTAGTGGAACTGCACAAAATGATTGGAATGTTGCATGCTCCAGACAGCTACTTTTTCCCCAAGGTGCCTGGTTGATTTAGACAGAGCTGGGGGCACGTTGCTGCCAATGAAAGCATGGATCAATTTTAATTTAACACCTTCTCACAACTTTATCTTCAGTTGTGATGTAAATATTAGCTGTGATCTGCTAATAATTGAGATGCATTAGCAAGGAAGTTAGTTTTTTATTGTTTCTGAAAGAGCATCGATGGCAAGACACACGAAACAAAAGCTGAAACTCACACCATTTTACAATTTCATGTCGCTGGCAAATTATTTGTATGGTACGTCAATTATGTAAACAAATGTTGGAAGCTTGATAGCATTGCCAGAAGCCTCTTCAGCATCCGGTTCCATGTGCCATCCACAAAATTATACTCCCTCGTTCCTAAATATTTGTCGTTTTACAAATTTCAAATGGGCATATTTTAGAGTGTAGATTCACTCAATTTGCTTCATATGTGTACTCCCTCCATTCCTAAATACTCTATTTGTCTTTCTAGAGATTTCAACAAGTGACTACATACGGAGCAAAATGAGTGAATCTACACTCTAAAATATGTCTATATACATCCGTATGTAGTAGTCCATTTGACTTTCTAAAAAGACAAATATTTGAGTAGTCACTCGTTAAAATCTCTAGAAATACAAACACTCTGGAGTATATTTAAGAACAGAGGGGGTAGTGAACAACTGCATGGGAGACTCAGCCCGGTCGTTGCGCCGCATTAATAATGAGTAATGAGTAGTCAAATCATAAGCCCCACCTTTCCCACTGTAAGTTGCTCAGAAGAAGCAACCATCAATACGCTCTTCTTTGAATCCGCTCATACTACTCCATCCGTCACTGTTTATAGAGGGCACTTAAGAAAAAGAAAAAATCTCTGGGACCAAGGCGACTAGCGATCGGCCTGAAAAATAGCATTGGTAGTTATAGCACGGCGTCCATTACTAGAGGAAATAATGCATACACACATGCATGCAGTGCTTCCACCCCGGGTACACATGCATGCACTTACTCCACTCCGTAGTAGATCAAGAGAAAATTGTGGACTTGATTGCGGTTACCACGCTCTAATTAATTGAGCATTAAACTAAATGAGTCTGAAGTCTCTCTGTTGGTGGAAATGCATTGAGATAAATGCATCATAATGAAGCGCGCCTTGTAAACTGTGGCGGAGGGAGGAGTAGTATTATGAAGGTGCAAAACCAAGTACGCGTATGGCCAGTCGGTCAGCGCACCTCCTCTTGGCATATCACCGACACGTGGGACCGGAGTGTGAGCAAACCGATCTCAATTGACAGCAAAATGGCCAACCCGCCGTTCCTTGAGAGAGACGAGGAGCGAGAACACACAGACAGGCTCGCACGGAGGCCAAGATATATTCGAGCATGGTTGATCGATATCATCATTACATGTTGTGCTTCCGTTTTTCGCCCTTCTCCCGAATAAATGTTTACTTTATCAGAGATTAAAAAAATAAGAGTACAGACGCTCCACCATGCGGTTCTAGTAGTAGTACTACTCATACCTTGTGCTTGGCTCTTCGCCTCTTCGTGAAGTCGAACAATGATGGTACTCCGCATGTTGGGTACTACAGTGTATGCCTCTGGCAATATGACACCAAATGAACTGATGCATGTCCACCACCTGGGCGAGGGTAGGTTGCATTAGACAAAAGGCCTTCACCTTGTCCTGCAAGCTTCTCCTCGTTCTGTGAGTTGACGGGACACACCAACAAGTAGTGCTAGTCCATACTCCCTCCTTTACGGTTAATATGGCTTAATCTTTTTTGCAGGTAAATGGGAGAGATTTATTCATATATAAGCATTCTTAGGATGATCAGCCAAGACACTGGTCACTAGGAAGCGAGGTACCCTGCAAAAAAGAAGTAGGAAGCGACGTGTTTCATCAAGCCAGCTCTCGGCCACATTCAAAGTGCAGCAAGCACGGTTCACACAAAGATGCGTCGCAAGGTTTGCTGACCTGTTTACATGCTGAATAACAAAAAAAGAGGAAATATTACCGAGCGCTCCTATTTGTAACAGGATATGAGCCAGAATTAAGTGAGAATTATGGCGAGTGTTCCATGCAATCAACTTCCATTATCAAATGCGAGAACCCTCGAAGAGAACCAAATGTGTGAAGATTGCTTTAGCACATTTTAAAAATATAATAAGAGTGCAGACGCTCCTCCATCCAGTTCCTAGTACTAGTATAGTACATACCTCTATAGACTATAGTAGTAGTACTAGTACTAGTAAACTTTGCGCTTGGCAGATCACCTCTTCGGGAAGTCTAACAATAATAGTACTAGTATAGTGTATGCTTCTGGCAATCTGACACCGAATTAACTGTTGCACGTCCACAGCCTGAGAGAGGGAGATCTTGAATTAGTAAAAAGTTTCTCCTCATTCCGCAAGTTGACGGGACACAACAAAGTAATGCTAGTCCATACTGCCTCCTCTCCGGTTAATATGGCTTAATTTCAAATAAGATAAATACACTGTCTATCACTGTATATTTGTAAAAAAATATGGTCAATGGACTTCATAATACGCTCATTGCACTCAATATATACATTTTCTGGTCTTTATATGGTCACTAGCTCACCCTGGCTAAGTATGTGTGTGCATGCATGTGTAGGTTGAGCACTTGAGCGTGACCGTGTGTGTTCCGTTGTGTGCTCGGACATGCATGCATTAGGGTGTCGCACGCGTTTTGGTGTCCATGTGTACGTGTGACTGTTGCATACACGTAGGGGAGTATGTGTAGGGGCCACTAAGGAGCAGTCAAATCACACAGTAAGTTAATCCGAAGAAGCAACCATCATTTCACTCTTCAATGACACATACGCAGTATAAAATGGTTGATATGGAGAGAAAAAGAAAACCACTATGTATACACTAGCAGGAGCCCAAGCTACAAGCTTGTTTGCTTGGGTTGCTCTCTTCACAAGCATAGAACAACGGTGGCCACACCATTGGTCACATATCCGGCCTGATCCCGCAGCTGGAGGAAGGGAACAATATTCTGCTTAGATGCGGTCGACATCGGCGAGGGAGAAAACCCACAGTCGGTGCATCCCAATCGGGGGTCACCATGGTATGGTCCGATGCCGCGTCCCAACCGCCCTTCTAGCTACAGCCCGACGTCCTAGGTAGTCCATCTTCCTTTTGGAGTCGGCTTGCTCCACTGCCGCAGCTCCCCACGTAGCTCCATCTCCATGTCAATCTTTCTCTACTTCTACCAGCTTCTACTTGTGATTAGTTTATGTCTCATGAACTAGTGCCAGTACTATTATTCTAATCACACTTCTTTAATATCTTTGCCATCAGGGATGCTCAGCTCGATTTTAGTGGAGTTGCACAAAAGCGTCATATGATCCGAGGGTGCCACCCGTCTTTCCTTCGACAGGTTCTACCTGGCTAGGAAATTAAATCATGTTTAGGGTTTAGGGTTTAAGTTGTAGTGACCCCATCAGTAGTTTTTCTTTCGTACACGCTCTCACAACTTTTGTCTTTAGTTGTGAAGTAAATATTGGCTATGATCTCTGAATCATTGAGATGCATCAGCATACGTGTTAGTTTTCCTTTGTATTTGATGGAATGTTGTAATGGGGCAACCTTGGAGTAGGAATGAAAATGGAGTGGAAAGTTTCCGTTTTTCTGGAGAAAAAATGGAAACATAGAGAAACCAATGTTTCTTTTCGTTGGATCGCACCATCGAGCAAAACCAACGTTTAAATCACGTCTGTCGCATTCGTGTCTCACCCTCCTCCACGGCTCGACCCCACATGGTCGCTCGGCATGCCACTCACCACAAACCGAGTATACGACAACTTTCCCGCCTTCTTGTCGATGGATCCCGCCATGGAGTTCTAGCACTACTGGAAGAGATTGACGAGTTGGGGGAGGACAGCTAGATGTAGCACGGACTCCCAAGAACTTTTTACATGCATGTTGTGGACGGCTATTGCGACCTTTGAATGTGAAGCAGTCGTGTGCACCAGGAAGCGGCGCAGGCAATGCTCTCTCGGCCGGCGTGCCGCTTCAGTGCTGGCGCTAGTGAGAGGTCGCGTCTGCTCTGGCCGAGCATGAATGTGGCACTGACCGTTTCGGGAGGGAAGCACATGCGGGTGATGAAGAGGGTTCGGGTTGGTCAGGAGCAGCCATGGCAGTGATCCGGACGCCCGCAAACAAGAGATGTTGTACGTTAATATTGCTGCGTATATAATTAACAACGTAAATAATGTGCCAGTTGGACAAATATGATTGGATATGGAGATGGAAATGGAATTTTATGTAAACACGGATATACATGTCTATGTCTATGTGTGTGTGCGCGACGACTCTCACGACCTGGAAGCGGGGGCGTGTTTTTGATCGAGTTTTCTTTCTTGGTACGTTAAAAAATTGTCCGCCAGTTTTCGTTTCTTTTTTCTAGGAATGCGCGTATTCTATTTAAAATCACTGCTATGGAGAGATTTTTTTACTCCATTATAGCCTCTTGTTTGATAGAGTTTCTCGCGTCTCGCTCTCTCACCCTCTCCATATCAAAACAAGATGAGAGTGTCCACTCTATATCTCTCCTCGCCGGTGGTCACAGATCCGGCTGAATCCCATCCGCCACGGGAGGTGAGGAGGTGCAGCGTTGACATTGTCGTCGTCGGTGATGGAGGAAGCCGATGCGCACTGTCCTCTTGGAGCCGGCGCTGGCGCAGAAGAAGGTCCTCCGTGCCCTTGTTCACTGTCGTCGTGTGGGCAGATCCCACCCACCCGCCTAAGCGACATCTCGCCCACCTGAGATATAACTTCTTGTACTGGTCCAGCTCCCCAGGTCGTTGCATGCGGGTTTTCTTCTCCCCAGCTCCCCATGTATAGTAGCTAGGGTTCGTCGGCTGGTCCCACATCACCTACTATTATATAAGAAATGCCACTCGAAAAGTTGTCCTGATTTATGCCTCGGTGGAGGTATACATGTTGTATCGACAAAAAGTACATGGTGGTAGTGCGGTCATTGTCCATATGCTCCTATTGCTGCTGCTAATCTAATACTATCACTAGTTAAATGAAGAAATGTTTTTTTCTCGGGTATCCTGGTTTAGTTCCCATCAAGATAATCATGATGCTTCTGTTTGTTGGTGTACTTTTCATTAATTCTTATTGACAATTGAGATGTCGTTGTTAATCTTGTAAAACAAACTAACAACACTATATCCATTTTTTTATATTTTTGGAAACAGCGAAGCGTATCTCCATACCCGGGCATGTCTTCCTCAATTTTAGTGGAACTGCACAAAATTGGATGGCCATTGTTGTTCCGCCTCACTGTCCTCTGCCACGTGGTTCTTCCTTCCTCAAGCTTGATTACTGAGAAGAAACAGACCATAGTGAGGATTTGTCGAACTTCATAGGTGCCTCACCCAAACTTGATGCCAAATGGATGATGCATCACCACAATGACCTATCAATGCTCATGGTTGCGCCTCATGGTTGCGTCGGCTGGTGAAGCTGATTGATTTTCAATGAAACACAAGTTGTCTTCCATCAGTGCTCTTTGCTTGTTACGAACAAAGATGTCGGGGAAACTGATCCACGAACACCTATGGGACCGGCGGACCGAGCCCCTTTCGGTTCGGCGGGGGGCGGAGGTCGCACGAAGAGCAGATCGAGGCGAAGCACACGAGCAGTTTACCCAGCTTCGGAGCTCTCCGGAGAGATAACACTCCTACTGCTGCTTGTCTGATTGTATTGTGTTCTTGCTCGGGAGCGCTGAGTGTTACAATACGCGTGAGCAGCTAACGAGACCGAGCGTGAGTGTTTCTGCTTCGAACTGAGCCGAACCCCCCTTACGTTGCGCATGGGCCTCCTTTTATACGCTCAAGGGGTCACCGACAGGTGGCAACGTAAACAAGGGTAAAAACGTAAAGAGAGAGGTGGTTGGTACAGCTACCTGTACAGTGTATCCTTCCTAACCCTGACGGTAGGGGACAAGGGCATTAAATGCCCGTCTGTGTCGCCCAAACAGTACAGAAAAGGACCGTTAGGGGTGCCACCACCTGCCACGATGGCGATCTTGTCAGCATCGCATGCCACTGCACACCGCTGGCTGCACAGCCTCGCGCCACGCGCGCCTGGAAAGGCCCCCACGGCGACACGTTGGTGGATGCGCTGGAGCGTGGGCACAGAGTGGCCGCTTGCCGCGGCAAGTGCCTTGCCGCGGTCGTTGTCTTGTCGCGCCCGGAAGCTTGTCGCTCACCGGGCCTTGCCGGGACGCGTGGTGCGTCGCGGCAAGTTCCTTGAGATGCCCTGGTTGGCCTTCCTGGCAAGCTCCTCTTGTCCGGGCCTTGTTTTCTTGGCTTAAATACTTTGTTCTTGAATGGTTCCAAAAGAACCACGGAGGACCCTGGCGGTCACCCGACAAGCCTTGCCGCGGGGCGCTGCAACTGCCCGTGCACAAGTTCGGGATACTAGGGTACCCCTACTCTAGTACACCGACAGGAGCCCCCGGGCCTGGGCCACACACGGTGCCGAGCGCTGTTGGGCCAGGCCCAAAACAGGGCACGGGCACACGCGGCCTGGGCTACGTTGTATCTTACTCCGTATCCACCGCGCCCTCCCCAACGGCACGCGTCGAATGCGGCGTCGTGGGAGAGATCGTGGGCGCCAAAGATGTCGGGGAAACTGATCCACGAACACCCCTGGGACCAGCGGACCGAGCCCCTTTCGGTTTGGCGGGGGGCGGAGGTCGCACGAAGAGCAGATCGAGGCGAAGCACACGAGCAGTTTACCCAGCTTCGGAGCTCTCCGGAGAGATAACACTCCTACTGCTGCTTGTCTGATTGTATTGTGTTCTTGCTCGGGAGCGCTGAGTGTTACAGTATGCGTGAGCAGCTAATGAGACCGAGCGTGAGTGTTTCTGCTTCGAACTGAGCCGAACCCCCCTTACGTTGCGCATGGGCCTCCTTTTATACGCTCAAGGGGTCACCGACAGGTGGCAACGTAAACAAGGGTAAAAACGTAAAGAGAGAGGTGGTTGGTACAGCTACCTGTACAGTGTATCCTACCTAACCATGACGGCAGGGGACAAGGGCATTAAATGCCCGTCTGTGTCGCCCAAACAATACAGAAAAGGACCGTCAGGGGTGCCACCGCCTGCCACGATGGCGATCTTGTCAGCATCGCATGCCACCGCGCACTGCTGGCTACACAGCCTCCCGCCACGCGCGCCTGGAAAGGCCCCCAGGGCGACACGTTGGTGGATGCGCTGGAGCATGGGCACAGAGTGGCCGCGGCACTTGCCGCGGTCGTTGTCTTGTCGCGCCCGGAAGCTTGTCGCTCACCGGGCCTTGCCGGGACGCGTGGTGCGTCACGGCAAGTTCCTTGAGATGCCCTGGTTGGCCTTCCCAGAAAGCTCCTCTTGTCGGGGCCTTGTTTTCTTGGCTTGAATACTTTGTTCTTGAATGGTTCCAAAAGAACCACGGAGGACCCTGGCGGTCACCCGGCAAGCCTTGCCGCGGGGCGCTACAACTGCCCGTGCACAAGTTCGGGATACTTGGGTACCCCTACTCTAGTACACCGACAAAAGATGATATCCTTCGTCAGTTCACCTTGGTTGCGTTGGAGACGCGGTCATCTTTCACGTTGGTGCAATTTTATCACACAATTGGCTATGAACCAAATGTTTCCTCAAAGAAGAATCGGCGTTGGTACTAAGAGCATAAGTTTTGTATTGATTTCTAAGCCTTCTCCCAACTTTGTCTCCAGCTCCCCTGTAATTTTATTTGTCCAGTTATTAACTTTGATTGAAAAAATGGTGTGGACTAAAAACCCGGATGGACGTAGTAGCCCTCCATTTTTATTTACTCCACATATTAGATTTGACTGAAGTCAAACTTTGTAAAGTTTGACCAAGTTTAGGCCGAACACAACAAACCATAATTATTAAAGAGGGCAAACTGTACATACTCTCAAACCTTTCCAATAATTGAAATTAAAATTCTTTATTTGTACACACTCTCACACGTTTCCGATGATTTGGCGCATGTGTGGTTGTTCAATTAAGGGAGGGTAGTGTACCGCACGTGAAGGACAGGAAGTGCGACTAGGACGTGTGGATCGTTACTTCATCGGAAGTACTTAGTAGTTTTCTTCACTCGTACGTTAAATAAAGAGTTTCGTTTTGTACTTACACAATTTAAAATGATTGTTATGGAGAGAATAAGAAAACCACTCCACTATATATTAGTCGTATACACGAGTACTATATGGACGCAGCTTCATTTACTTTAACCTGCCTTTGTGTTTATGACAGGTGGGCCCAAAATGTGGCTGGCCCACCTGTCATATAGCCAAAAGCAAGTGCAGTTAAGGCACCGGAGCTCAGTCTGTAGTACAGTATATATATAAGTTGGAGCCTCAGTGCTTGTTCGCTAGGGTTTGCACTCTCCACACTCTCACCGCACTATATATACACACTGGAGGCTCAGCGTTCCTTTGCTAGGGTTTGTTATATTCAGAGTCTCTCGCCCTCTCTTCACTAGATCTAAACAAGACTATGTTGGCCTCTTGTCTCCCTCTTCCCCCTCACAGCTGGTGAAGGAGGCGTCCGGATCCCGTCGCACCGGAAAGGGGAGGAGGTGCGGCGTTCACTCTATCGCCTTCGGCGAGGGACGCAATCCACTGCCGGCTACGCTGTTCTCTTTCACCCAGCGCCTGTGCGGGAGGGCCACCGACCCCTTCTTCCTCGCTGTCGTACATAGTGTGGGCAGATCTAGCCTCCCTACCCACGCCTTGCCACATCCCGACGACCCCAAGGTATAAGTTTCTTTGAAACCGTCGTTGATCTAGCTGCATGTGGATCTTTTTCGATCTGTAGTCGAATCTAGGTCTTGGTTCAAAGAGGAAAGAAGGGTGCGGTGGGGTGGAGCATGAATCTATGACGTGGTTCAATGAGGAAAGGAGGGACGGAAAGTAGTATAGACTGGCTATCCAGCCGCTTTGTTGGTCGAAAAGGGAAAAAGGGGATAACCCAGTACACACATCTATAAGGAACCGATCTCTTTGTTGAAAAGGGAAAGAAACTGGAGGGTCGGGTAGTTTGTGCAGGACTAGATTTGCTGCCCTCACCTAGGAAAAAGGTTAAAAGAGAACAAATATGGGACCAACACAGATATGCAGCTTGGCTACATACTCTGCATCACCCATTTATACGTGTGGACGCACGTGGTGCTGCCATGTCCCATACAACT
This sequence comes from Triticum aestivum, assembly GCF_018294505.1. Lineage (NCBI taxonomy): Eukaryota > Viridiplantae > Streptophyta > Magnoliopsida > Poales > Poaceae > Triticum > Triticum aestivum. The sequence goes on from NC_057813.1 coordinate 472,690,382, forward strand.
ATTTTGCTGTTGTTAATCTAACAATGCCGTTGGAAAATTGAAGCAATGCCACTGTTAAAAGTAAATTACATTTTTAACGAATGTTGTTTTAAGAGAATGTTTCTGTTAATATGAATCAATGCAACCATTTTAGAAATGCTACTATCCTACTTTTTTCCATCAAGATAAGTTAGATGCTTCTTTCTGTCACCTTTTGTTTCATCCTCCTTTAACAGCAAGTAATTGTTTCCTTTTTTGCCTCTACTAAAATAGGGGTATCTATTCAAATTGTTGCTATTGCGACATTTTTATTTGCTACGCGAAACACTTTGCTTGATTTCAGTGCAAGTGCACACAAAACGAGATTGGATTTCCTATTCGTATTGGTAGATTCGTATTTTATCCTGATCGTCTCATGAAAGGTCAGTACAGGCCTTCATCCACATGATTGTGCAGTGTGCTTTGAGATGTTGTGCTACTTGTATTGGTACTGTTTTAAATAAATATTGAATTGAAGCTATTGTATTGTTCTCTTTTCCCATTAAGTAGTGAACAAAAAAGGGACCAACCCAGACATGATGCTTGTTGCTTTGTTACAACAAACTCTGCATCACCCCCTTTATAAGTAGATGGAAGCACATATTGTTGTTGCGCCCACTCTCCCCTGGAACTGTTTATGCTTTTCGTTAATCTAATGTTTCTGGTAAAATTAAGCAATGCCACTCTTAGAATTAACTATTGAATCTTATTTCAAAAGTGCAACACTTGTTAGGGATTGGCGGGATTACCATTTTAGTGGCCGCATGTTTCATCCTTCTTTATTAGCCAGTAATTGATTCCTTTTTTGCCTCTGTTTAAACAGGGATATCTATTCAACTTGTTGCTATTGCGACATTTTGCTTCGCTACGTGAAACACTTTGCTTTATTTCAGTGCAACTGCACAAAACGAGATTGGATTTCCTATTTATGTTGGTAGATTCGTATTTTATGTTGGTGGTCTTCTCATGAAAGGTCAGTACAAGCCTTCATCCATATGATTGTGAAGTGTGCTTTGAGATGTTGTGCTACTTGTATTGGTACTATTTTAAATACATGTTGAAATGAAGCTATTGTATTGCTGCCTTTTCCCATTAAGTAGTGAACAAAAATGGGACCAATCCAGACATGATGCTTGTTGCTTTGTTACAACAAACACTGTATCACCCCCTTTATAAGTAGATGGAAGCACATGTTGTTGTTGCGCACACTCTCCCCTGGAACTGTTTATGTTTTTTGTTAATCTAATGCCGCTGGTGAAATTAAGCAATGCCACTCTCAGAATTAATTAACTACTGAATCTTAGTTCAAAACTGCAACACTTGTTAGGGATTGCCGGGATTACCATTTTTGTGGCCGCATATTTCATCCTCCTTTATTGGCCAGTAATTGATTCCTTTTTTGCCTCTCTTAAAACGAATCAGTCGCATTGTTTTAGGAATGGTACTATCCTGCTTTGTAGTTCTTTCTACATGTTTAACCAAGGTATTGTTAAGATAATGTGTTTGTTAAAATGAATCAGTCACATTGTTTTAGGAATGGTACTTTTCTGCTTTGTCGTTCTTTATACATGTTGAAACTAGGCATTGTTAAGATAATGTCTCAGTCAATATGAATGAATCACAGTAATGGAGAATTGCTACTCTCCTACTTTGTTTCCCCTTAAGATAAGGTAGATCAGTAGATGCTTTTCTTTTGGGAGTGCAAGTCATCAACAGTTATTTCTCAGTAATTATTTCCCTTATGCCTATTGTTGCTTACAGGGATATCAAAATTAAAGCTCGGATTTATTCCGACTTTGATTTTAGTTGAACTGCACAATAGGAGCCAATGTGTCCAAGGCAAACTGCTGCATTACTGGGTCCAGTTGGTCGTTCCACTTTGTAGAAAGAAGTAGTCACTATTTGCGCTACACTACAGAAGGAATGACCGAGAAGCTTTATAGAGTATTAGTAGACGCTGGTGACATGACTAGTCTGCAGAGATCATAGGCAACTCTACAACACATGGAGTGCACTGGGCAAAAAGTGCCCAAACAAGTACAAGAAGCCATGATAGGACTCCACAATCATAGGCATTACATATTTTGAATGGGAAAAGCTTGTCAAAGTTTAATCATTGATGTTAGCAAGAAGACAGTAGTTTAATATATTGGAATTGGAAAACCTTGTCAAAATTTGCTCATTGATGTTAGCCAGAAGACATGCATTTGATATTTTTGAGTGGGACGCCCTTCGCTGTGAGCAGCGTCCATCGTTTTTTCCTATTCCCGTGTTCAGTTTAGAAGTAAATAGTTACTCTACTAAGATGCATAGTCACATGAATGTTGACTTATGTAAGGTATTTTAAGATTTTGTTCTGAATATTGTCTATGTAATGCCAGGCCTTGTGTTTGATTGCAAAGTTGAGCTTGGAATGTTGTGGCATGCGGCATCACGAGCTGTTCACCATGCCTCCTGAGAATAATGCTTCGTATTGTTTTGCATGTCGATCTAATGCCAGTAATTTGCTTGTTAAGAAGATCATCCTCTTTTGTTGTTTCCGTGCTTAAGAAGTTCATCGTCTTATGTTTCATTCATAGCCTATACGACAAGTCGGGTAGGTTAGACGTGAAATCATATGATCTTCCGACCAACTCATCACCTTAGGCCGTGATTGGATCATCGTTTTCCAACCAAAACCTCTTGTAAAACTGACGCTTGTAAATATAAGCAGATGGTCTCGGGCGAAGCACTTGGTTGGTCGATTTCGACTAGTAAAATATACACTGGTCTCTCAAATTACACGCGTAACCCGCCGGTTTTACTTACAGACCTCGGGCCCTCGGTTTCATTACGCCTGTATTTTACGCATTGTTTCCGATGATGAGTAAATTACACTTGTATCTTAATACAGGTGTGAAATAAACAAGAGCTCCCAAGCACGGCCTTACCGTTTCATGTCGTCTCACTCTCTAGAAGGTGATCATAAGTGTCCGACGATCCTGGCTTCCTGAATGAGCAGCGGACGCTGTATCAGACCATCCGTAGGGCCGTGGGGCCCTCTCCATCGTCCTTCGAATTGTTGTGCTCGCCGTGGCGCCGATTATTGTTAACATGGTCAACGAACATGAGGATTCAGGAGATGACTTTATTTCTACTGGATGGCAGTAGGAACCCACCAGGGCCATAGCCGTACATACGCAAGTGCCTCCTTATTATGTACAACTATTTTTTTTGCTTCCTCCTGGTTTCCTGACATCACGGTTCCACACCATTGTCAACCTATGTCGTCAATATAAACGAGATAATTGCACAAGGTGCGGCCGACAGCTGGGACCAAGCAGCTTGAGCAGTATTTGTGTTTTTGAGGCGTGAGCACTGTAGAGTTTTTCATGGCGATGTTTTCATTGTTGCTCAAAGGAGAGCACGGTATTAACTGGGCGGGCTGTGGACCGTCTAGCCCAGGCCAGATATCCAGCCCAGATATTAAATTTTTCAACATGAAAATGGATAGCCTAGTTATACGTTTTTTGAGGAATACCCAGGCAAGGTGAACTTGTTATTCTCCGCCCCGCTTGGCTGCAAATCTTTCCTAGGAGGGATGCATTAGACTTAACACAAAAATGGGCTTTAAAAAATAATAAATGGGATGTAATTATAAAAACTGGGCAGTAACTACAAAAAATGCACCAAACACAAAATTACTTTATAAAATATTATTTATGGATTTTGAAAATCTTAATTTTTAATTGTTGCGAGTGCAATGTTTCGTTGGATTTTTACGTAATACAAATTTATATTTAATCGGACTAGAAATTTCGGGATAAAAATATTTCGAATCCCATCAAAATGTGGGAAATTTTATTGAATTATGTCTTGAACGGTTGGTTGAAATTATTAATCGTTGTCCTAGCTAGAAAATGGGTTGTACTTGTGCTATGTCTTGAGCTAGCGTTGGTTTTCCCCGAAGAGGAGAGGGTGATGCAGCAAGTGCAGCGTAAGTATTTCCCTTAGTTTTTGAGAACCAAGGTATCAATCCATTAGGAGGCTCCTCAAAAGTCCCACGCGCCTACACAAACAAACTGAGAACTCGCAACCAACGCAATAAAGGGGTTGTCAATCCCTTCACGGCCACTTGCGAAAGTGAGATCTTATAGAGATAGTATGATAAGATAAATATATTTGTGGTATTTTATGATATAGATGCAAAAAGTAAAGATGCAAATAAAAGTATATTGAAAGCAAATATGATAAGAGATAGACCCGGGGGCCATAGGTTTCACTAGAGGCTTCTCTCAAGAGCATAAGTATTACGGTGGGTGAACAAATTACTGCCGAGCAATTGATAGAAAAGCGCATAGTTATGAGATTATCTAGGCATGATCAAGTATATAGGCATCACGTCCATAACAAATGGACCGACTCCTGCTTGCATCTACTACTATTACTCCACACATCGACTGCTATCCAGCATGCATCTAGAGTATTAAGTTCATAAGAACAGAGTAACGCATTAAGCAAGATGACATGGTGTCGAGGGATAAACTCATGCAATATGATATAAACCCCATCTTGTTATCCTCGATGGCAACAATACAATATGTGTCTTGCAACCCTTTTTGTCACTGAGTAAGAACACCACAAGATTGAACCCAAAGCTAAGCACTTCTCCCATGGCAAGAAAGATCAATCTAGTAGGCCAAACTAAACCGATAATTCGAAGAGACTTGCAAAGATAACTCAATCATACAAAAGAATTCAGAGTAGATTTAATTAATATCCATAGATAAATCTGATCATAAACCCACAATTCATCGGATCTCGACAAACACACCGCAGAAAGAGATTACATTGAATAGATCTCCACAAGAGAGGGGGAGAACATTGTATTGAGATCCAAAAAGAGAGAAGAAGCCATCTAACTAATAACTATGGACCCGTAGGTCTGTGGTAAACTACTCACAACTCATAGGAGGGGCAAGGATGTTGATGTAGAGGCCCTCCATGGTCGATTCCCCCTCCAGCAGAGTGCCAGCGAAGGCTCCAAGATGGGATCTCGCGGATACAGAAGGTTACGGTGGTGGAAATTGTGTTTCGTGGTGCCCCTGGTTGTTCTCGGGGTCCGTAGGTATATATAGGAGGAAGAAGTACGTCGGTGGATGCCCGAGGGGCCCACGAGACAGGGGGCGTGCCCTACAGGGGGCGCCCTCCTATCTCGTGGAGGCTCCGGTTGTTTCTTGACTTGCACTCCAAGCTCTCCGGATCTTGTTCGTTCCAAAAATCACGTTCCTGAAGGTTTCATTCTGTTTGGACTCCATTTGATATTCCTTTTCTTCGAAATACTGAAATAGGCAAAAAAAACAGAAATATGGGTTGGGCCTCCGGTTAGTAGGTTAGTCCCAAAAGTAATAAAGATATATAAAATAAAGCCCATAAACATCCAAAACAGGTAATATAATAGCATGGAACAATAAAAAATTATAGATACGTTGAAGACGTATCAAGCATCCCCAAGCTTAATTCCTGCTCGTCCTCAAGTAGATAAATGACAAAAGAGAATTTTTGATGTGGAATGCTACCTAGCATAAATCTTAATGTAATTTTCTTTAGTGTGGCATGAATGTTCAGATCCAAATAATACAAAATAAAAGTTCATATTGACATAAGAAATAGTAATACTTCAAGCATAGTAAGCAAAGTAATCATGTCTTATCAAAATAACATGGCCAACGAAAGTTATCCCTACAAAATCATATAGTCTGGCTGTTGCTCTATCTTCATCACACAAAGTATTTAATCATGCACAACCCCGATGACGAGCCAAGCAATTGTTTCATACTTTAATAATCTCAAACTCTTTCAACTTTTTCACGCAATACATGAGCGTGAGCCATGGACATAGCACTATATGTGGAATAGAATGGTGGTTGTGGGGGAGACAAAAAAGGGGAAGATAGTCTCACATCAACTAGGCGTATCAATGGGCTATGGAGATGCCCATTAATAGATACCAATGTGAGTGAGTAGGGATTGACATGCAGCGGATGCACTAGAGCTATAAATATATGAAAGCTCAACAAAAGAAAACTAGTGGGTGTGCATCCAACTTGCTTGCTCACGAAGACCTAGGGCATTTTGAGGAGGCCCATCATTGAAATATACAAGCCAAGTTCTATAATGAAGAATTCCCACTAGTATATGAAAGTGACAACATATGAGACTCTCTATCATGAAGATCATGGTGCTATTCTGAAGCACAAGTGTGGAAAAAGAGATAGTAGCATTGTCCCTTCTCTCTTTTTCTCTCATTCCTTTTTTTTCTTTTCTTTTTCTTTTCTCTTTTTCTTCTTTCTTTGGCCTTCTCTTTTTTTCTTTTTGGCCTTTCTCCCCTTTTTTTTCCTTTTTTTAAAGTCCGAAGTTTCATCCCGACTTGTGGGGGAATCATAGTATTCATCATCCTTTCCTCACTAGTACAATGCTCTAATAATGAAGATCACCACACTTTTATGGATTTACAACTCAAAAATTACAACTCCAAGCTAGAACAACATATGACTCTATGTGAATTCCTCTGGCGGTATACCGGGATATGCAATGAATCAAGAGCGACATGTATGAAGATTATGATGGTGTCTTTTCCACAAATACGATGTCAACTACATGATCATGCAAAGAGCAATATGACAATGATGAAACGTGTCATAATAAATGGAATAGTGGAAAGTTGCATGGCAATATATCTCGGAATGGCTATGGAAATGCCATAATAGGTAGGTATGGTGGCTGTTTTGAGGAAAGTATATGGTGGGTGTATGGTACCGGCAAAAGTTGCATGGTACAAGTGAGGCTAGCAATAATGGAAGGGTAAAAGGGTGCGTATAATCCATGGACTCAACATTAGTCAAAAGAACTCATATACTTGTTGTAAAAATTTAGAAGTTATCAAAAACCAAAGCACTACGCGCATGCTCCTAGGGGGATAGATTGGTAGGAAAATACCATCGCTCGTCCCCGACTGCCACTCATAAGGAAGACATTCAATAAATAAAATTGTGCTCCAACTTCATCACAAAGCGGTTCACCATACGTGCATGCTACGGGAATCACAAACTTCAACACAAGCATTCTTTAAATTCATAATCACCCAACTAGCATGACTTTAATATCACTACTTTCATATCTCGAAACAATTATCAAGCATTAAATTGATCATAGCATCCAATTCACTTCCTATGATAGTTTTTATTATACCCAACTTGGATGCTCATCATTCTAGGACCAAATTATAACCAAAGGAAATACCATGCTGTTATAAGAGACTCTCAAAATAATATAAGTGAAGCATGAGAGACTAACAATTTCTTCAAAATTAATCCACCACCATGCTCTAAAAGATATAAGTGAAGCACTAGAGCAAAAACTATCAAGCTCAAAAGATATAAGTGAAGCACATAGAGTATTCTAGCAAATTCTAATCAAATAGGCTTCTCCCAATAGGTGTGTTACAGCAAGGATGATTGTGGTAAACAAACAAGCAAAGACCAATATAATACACGACGCTCCAAGCAAAACACATATCATGTAGAGAATAAAAATATAGCTCCAAGTAAAGTTATGAATGAACAAAGACGAAAGAGGGGATGCCTTCCCGGGGCATCCCCAAGCTTAGGTTTTTGGCTATTCTTGAATATCTTGGGGTGCCTTGGGCATCCCCAAGCTTAGGCTCTTGCCACTCTTTATTCCATAGTCTATAAAAGCTTTACCCAAAACTTGAAAACTTCACAACACAAAACTCAACAGGAAATCTTATAAGCTCCGTTAGTGAAGGAAAACAAAACAACCACATAAGGTACTGTAATGAACTCATTCTTTATTTATTTGGGTGTTAAACCTACTGTATTCCAACTTCCTTATGGTTTATAAACTAATTTATTAGCCATAGATGCATTGAAATAAGCAAACAACACACGAAAAACAGAATCTGTCAAAAACATAACAGTCTGTAGCAATCTGTAACTAACGCAAACTTCTGGAACTCTAAAAATCCTACGAAACTAGGAATTACTGGAAAATTTGTTTATTGATCAGCAGCAAAACGAATCAATGCAAAATCACGTTTCTGTGATTTATTGAATTTTTTCTCGTGAGCGCAAAGTTTCTGTTTTTCAGCAGAATCAAATCAACCAACATCATAGTTTATCCTATTGGTTCTACTTGGCACAAACACTAAACAAATGATAAAAACACATCTAAACAGAAAGTAGAAACAAAATTTAACACTAAACAGGAACAAAAACAAAGAACATAAAGAAAATTGGGTTGCCTCCCAACTAGCGCTATCGTTTAACGCCCCTAGCTAGGCATAAAAGCGAGGATAGATCTAACGAGTGCCATCTTTGGCACTTGATTCATAAGTAGCAAGGGAGGATCTCCTTTCTATGGCATTCATCCTTATATTCAGGGTAAGAACATTGCTATTAATGGATGAAGTAAGATTAAGCACGTTACGGAAATTTGCATCTAAGCTAGACTTCATTTCTTTGATTATTTCATTTTGATAAAAGCACAAGAGAGTGGTTGATTCAACTTTATCATTTAAAGGGTGCCCAAATATGGTTTTCATTTTTTCATAGGTATCTATAGCATCCCCTTCAAGAAAACCTTCCTCAAAAATAGAATCTAGAACTTTTTTGAAAGAAGCGGGCAAGCCAACATACAAACTTTTTAAGTAAACAACAATTTGATATTGAGGCACATAGCTAGCCCGAATCCTGAATAACATATCCCAAGCATCTTTTAAAGATTCATCAAGCAAATAGCGAAAAATTCCGGAGTCATCTTCATCAAAATCATTTAAACTCTCATTAGTGACTGGGTCTTTCCGTAGCATCATTGTTTATGAGCTTAGACAGGATAGAGGGGTTATCCAATGCACTAGAACTCGGGAGGAATCCCTTAGTTCTTTTTGATTTGGCCATGGCAATGGGAAGGCAAACACAAAGGCGGAGAGGAGATTGGGAAAGAGAGGGCGAATAAAACGGCAAGGGTGAAGTGGGGGGAGAGGAAAACGAGAGGCAAATGGAAAATAATGTAAATGCGAGGGAGATGGGTTTGTGATAGGTACTTGGTATGTCTTGACTTGAGCGAAGACCTCCCTGGCAACAACGCCAGAAATCCTTCTTGCTACGTCTTGAGCTAGCATTGGTTTTCCCCGAAGAGGAGAGGGTGATGCAGCAAGTGTAGCGTAAGTATTGCCCTTAGTTTTTGAGAACCAAGGTATCAATCCAGTAGGAGGCTCCTCAAAAGTCCCACGCGCCTACACAAACAACCAATGCAATAAAGGGGTTGTCAATCCCTTCACGGCCACTTGCGAAAGTGAGATCTTATAGAGATAGTATGATAAGATAAATATATTTTTGGTATTTTATGATATAGATGCAAAAAGTAAAGATGAAAATAAAAGTAGACTGAAAGCAAATATGATAAGAGATACACCCAGGGGCCATAGGTTTCACTAGAGGCTTCTCTCGAGAGCATAAGTATTACGGTGGGTGAACAAATTACTCTCGAGCAATTGATAGAAAAGCGCATAGTTATGAGATTATCTAGGCATGATCATGTATATAAGCATCACGTCCATAACAAGTAGACTGACTCCTGCCTGCATCTACTAATATTACTCCACACATCGACTGCTATCCAGCATGCATCTAGAGTATTAAGTTCATAAGAACAGAGTAACGCATTAAGCAAGATGACATGATGTAGAGGGATAAACTCATGCAATATGATATAAACCCCATCTTGTTATCCTCGATGGCAACAATACAATACGTGTCTTGCAACCCTTTCTGTCACTGGGTAAAAACACCGCAAGATTGACCCCAAAGCTAAGCACTTCTCCCATGGCAAGAAAGATAAATCTAGTAGGCCAAACCAAACCGATAATTCGAAGAGACTTGCAAAGATAACTCAATCATACAAAAGAATTCAGAGAAGATTTAATTATTATCCATAGATAAATCTGATCATAAACCCACAATTCATCGGATCTCGACAAACACACCGCAAAAAGAGATTACATCGAATAGATCTCCACAAGAGAGGGGGAGAACATTGTATTGAGATCCAAAAAGAGAGAAGAAGCCATCTAGCTAATAACTATGGACCCGTAGGTCTGTGGTAAACTACTCACAACTCATAGGAGGGGCAAGGATGTTGATGTAGAACCCCTCCGTGGTCGATTCCCCCTCCGGCAGAGTGCCGGCGAAGGCTCCAAGATGGGATCTCGTGGATACAGAAGGTTACGGTGGTGGAAATTGTGTTTCGTGGTGCCCCTGGTTGTTCTCGGGGTCCGTAGGTATATATAGGAGGAAGAAGTACGTCGGTGGATGCCCGAGGGGCCCACGAGACAGGGGGCGTGCCCTATAGGGGGGTGGCGCCCTCCTATCTCGTGGAGGCTCTGGTTGTTTCTTGACTTGCACTCCAACCTCTCCGGATCTTGTTCGTTCCAAAAATCACGTTCCCGAAGGTTTCATTCCGTTTGGACTCCGTTTTATATTCCTTTTCTTCGAAATACTGAAATAGGCAAAAAAACAACAATATGGGTTGGACCTCCAGTTAGTAGGTTAGTCCCAAAAGTAATAAAGATGTATAAATTAAAGTCCATAAACATCCAAAATAGGTAATATAATAGCATGGAACAATCAAAAATTATAAATTAAAGTCCATAAACATCCAAAAGTAATAAAGACGTATCAACTTGTAACTGTAAATGGGCTGTAGTAAATTCCATTAGAATTCAAAAATGGGTTGTACATTCTTACAAATCGCAAATGGGCTATAAGTTCTCTGCCACACACTTGTGGGCCTACTAAGTTGAGTGTCCGCTAAAAAAAAGAAGTTGACGCGTATGCAAGGCTTTGTCAACTTATTATAGTCAACACACGGTTCTAGCAGCAGTGGCCATTGGATGTCTATCCAATGGATGTCGTGCTTCTTCTTCAATCTCGGATATTCTAGCTTCGGCCGCCCAAAAAATGATCCCTCCACCTGACATCTAGGGTGCACCGTTTCGGAGGCTGACCTGTGGGCCAACTAAGTTGACGCGTACCTAAGGGCTTTGTCAACTTAGTCAATATAAACGATTCTAGCTGTAGTGACTGTATGATGTCCATCCAACGGCCGTAGTGCTTCTTCAACCTCTGGTCTTCTTGCTCCAGCCGCCCAAAGCAGCGCCGGACGTGCTGCCTGCTCCTGCCTCCCGTGGCCAGTTGTGCTGCCGTGGAGGCCTCACCGCCCCCTACTACTCCCACCGCTGGCCAGGCCATCCCTCCACCCACCCACACCCCCTGTTATTCTGCGGCGACGGCAGCCTCACACCGCAGCCGAACCAGTGAACCCTCGTACTCCTCTCCGCGTGGGCATCCACTATCGCGTCTTCCCCGGCTCTGTGTCGTCCCCTTCCTAGGCTTTGCCGTTGTCCACCGCCGTGGTGCTCATGGCGCGGTGTGGTCAATGTGGTGAACGACCGACTTCCATCGGAAGAGTACTGTACGTGGAGAGGGTGACAGCTGGGTCCACGACAGCCGCAAGGAAGTGCCTCCTTATTACGCGCAAAATAACTATTCCTCCACCTGACAGCAGGGACCGACCGGATGGGCCACCGTATTTCGCGAAAAAAACATTCCCCCCTGACTGTTGGGACCCACCGGGCGTGCCACCGTATTTCACGAAAAAATGTTCCCCCTGTTGTCAGCTCGGACCCACCGGAAGTGCCTCCTTATTACGCACAAAAAAATGAATACTCCCCGTGCTACCTGGGATCCTCCTTGGTGTGAGGCTGACTTGTGGGCCTACTAAGTTGATGGGGACGGAGGGTTTTGTCAACTTAGTCAATATGAACGATTCTAGCTCCAGTGACCGTACGGTGTCCATCCAACGGCCGTAGTGCTTCTTCAACCTCTGGTCTTCTTGCTCCAGCCGCCCAAAGCAGCGCCGGTCGTGCCGCATGCTCGTACCTCGCATGGCCGGCTGTGCTGCCGTGGAGGCCTCATCACCCCCTACTATTCCCACCGCTGGCCAAGCCCTGCGGTAACGGCAGCCTCACACTGCAGCCGAACCAGTGAACCCTCGTACTCCTCTTCGCGCGGGCTTCCACTGCCGCGTCTTCCCCGGCTCTGTGTCGTCCACCTCCCTGGTGATCTCGGCGTGGCGTGGTCAACATGGTCAAGGAACGACTTCCATCGGAAGAGTACTCTACGTGGAGAGGCTGACAGCTGGGTCCATGGCGGCCGCAAGGAAGTGCCTCCTTATTACGCGCAAAATAATTATTCCTCCACCTGACAGCTGGGACCTGTTGGAAATATGCCCTAGAGGCAATAATAAATTAGTTATTATTATTATATTTCCTTGTTCATGATAATCGTTTATTATCCATGCTATAATTGTATTGATAGGAAACTCAGATACATGTGTGGATACATAGACAACACCATGTCCCTAGTAAGCCTCTAATTGACTAGATCGTTGTTCAATAGATGGTTACGGTTTCCTGACCATGGACATTGGATGTCGTTCATAACGGGATCACATCATTAGGAGAATGATGTGATGGACAAGACCCAATCCTAAGCCTAGCACAAAGATCGTGTAGTTCGTATGCTAAAGCTTTTCTAATGTCAAGTATCATTTCCTTAGACCATGAGATTGTGCAACTCCCGGATACCGTAGGATGCTTTGGGTGTAACAAACGTCACAATGTAACTGGGTGGCTATAAAGGTGCACTACGGGTATCTCCGAAAGTGTCTGTTGGGTTGGCACGAATCGAGACTGGGATTTGTCACTCCGGTTGACGGAGAGGTATCTCTGGGCCCACTTGGTAGGACATCATCATAATGTGCACAATGTGACCAAGGGGTTGATCACGGGATGATGTGTTACGGAACGAGTAAAGAGACTTGCCGGTAACAAGATTGAACAAGGTATCGGCATACCGATGATCGAATCTCGGGTAAGTACAATACCACTAGACAAAGGGAATTGTATACGGGATTGATTGAGTCCTCAACATCGTGGTTCATCCGATGAGATCATCGTGGAACATGTGGGAGCCAACATGGGTATCCAGATCCCGCTGTTGGTTATTGACCGGAGAACGTCTCGTTCATGTCTGCACGGTTCCCGAACCCGTAGGGTCTACACACTTAAGGTTCGATGATGCTAGGGTTATAAAGGAAGTTTGTATGTGGTTACCGAATGTTGTTAGGAGTCCCGGATGATATCTCGGACGTCACAAGGAGTTCCGGAATGGTCCAGAGGTAAAGATTTATATATGGGAAGCAAGGTTGGGAAAAGCGGTAGGCGTAAGCGAGGCGGTTGGCCTTTGCCTAGTGCCTAGGCGGTGCTTAGGCGCCCTAGGCGCAGCCTAGGTGGTTATATAATTTTTACTATCAGGGCATATATGTGGTTATTATATGTGTATTTTATTAATTCAAGGCATGTAAGTATGTTAACTACCAGCTACTATGATTGAAATATGGATTTTTTGGCATATCAGTGCAATATGCCATGATTTCTTGCTTGGGTAGACAATTTCTTACTTGCTCTGCCTAGACTTCTGCTTATGCCCTAGGCGAGGCGTTTGGCCATTGCCTAGCGCCTAGGCGTGCCTAAGCGCCTCCTAGGCACTGCCTTTTCCAACAGAGATGGGAAGTGTTTTGGTCACCGGAAAAGTTTCGGGTGTTATCGGTAATGTACCGGGACCATCGGGAGGGTCCCGGGGGTCCACCAAGTGGGGCCACCGGCCCTAGAGGGATGCATGGGCCAAGTGTGGGAGGGGACCAGCCTCAGGTGGGCTGGTGCGCCCCCCTCCCCCCCCCACAAGGGCCCAAGGCGCCTAGGGTTTGGGGAGGGGGCGCCCCACCTTGCTTGGAAGGCAAGTTTCCCCCTCTCCCCCCCTTGGCCGCCACCCTAGATGGGTTTTGGGGCTGCCGCACCCCTAGGGGTGGGAACCCTAGAGGGGGCGCACCCCCCTCCCTCTCCCCTATATATACTTGAGGTTTTGGGGCTGCCAAACACAAGAGTTTCCACCTCTCCCTGGCGCAGCCCTACCTCTCTTTCTCCTCATCTCCCGTGGTGCTTGGCGAAGCCCTGCAGGATTGCCATGCTCCTCCACCACCACCACGCTGTTGTGCTGCTGCTGGACGGAGTCTTCCCCAACCTCTCCCTCTCTCCTTGCTGTATCAAGGCATGGGAGACGTCACCGGGCTGCACATGTGTCAAACGCGGAGGTGTCGTCCGTTCAGCACTAGGATCTCCGGTGATTTGGATCACGACGAGTATGACTCCTTCAACCCCGTTCTCTTGAACGCTTCCGCTTAGCGATCTACAAGGGTATGTAGATGCACTCCCCTCTCTCTCGTTGCTAGTCTCTCCATAGATAGATCTTGGTGACTCGTAGGAAAATTTTGAATTTCTGCTATGTTCCCCAACAGTGGTATCAGAGCTAGGTCTATTGCGTAGATTCTATGCACGAGTAGAACACAAAGTTGTTGTGGGCGTTGATTTTGTTAGATATGCTTACCGTTACTAGTCCAATCTTGTTTCGACGGTATTGTGGGATGAAGCAGCCCGGACCGACCTTACATGTACACTTACGTGAGACAGGTTCCACCGATTGACATGCACTTGTTGCAGAAGGTGGCTAGCGGGTCCCAGTCTCTCCCACTTTAGTCGGATCGGATTCGATGAAAAGGGTCCTTATAAAGGGTAAATAGCAATTGGCATATCACGTTGTGGCTTTTTGCGTAGGTAAGAAACATTCTTGCTAGAAACCCATAGCAGCCACGTAAAACATGCAAACAATTAGAGGACATCTAACTTGTTTTTGTAGGGTATGCTATGTGATGTGATATGGCCAAGAAGAATGTGATGAATGATATGTGATGTATGAGATTGATCATGTTCTTGTAATAGGAATCACGACTTGCATATCGATGAGTATGACAACCGGCAGGAGCCATAGGAGTTGTCTTAATTTATTGTATGACTTGCGTGTCATTGAACAAACGCCATGTAATTACTTTACTTTATTGCTAACTAGTAGCCATAGTAGTAGAAGTAATAAGTTGGCGAGACAACTTCATGGAGACACGATGATGGAGATCATGATGATGGAGATCATGGTGTCATGCCGGTGACGATGATGATCATGGAGCCCCAAGATGGAGATCAAAAGGAGCAAAATGATATTGGCCATATCATGTCACTATTTGCTTGCATGTGATGTTTATCATGTTTATGCATCTTATTTGCTTAGAACGACGGTAGTAAATAAGATGATCCCTCATTAAAATTTCAAGAAAGTGTTCCCCCTAACTGTGCACCGTTGCGAAAGTTCGTCGTTTTGAAGCACCACGTGATGATCGGGTATGATAGATTCTAACATTCACATACAATGGGTGTAAGCCAGATTTACACACGTGAAACACTTAGGTTAACTTGACGAGCCTAGCATGTACAGACATGGCCTCAGAACACAAGAGACCGAAAGGTCGAACATGAGTCGTATGGTGGATACGATCAACATGAAGATGTTCACCGATGATGACTAGTCTATCTCACGTGATGATCGGACACGGCCTAGTTGATTCGGATCATGTAATCACTTAGATGATGGGAGGGATGTCCATCTGAGTGGGAGTTCATTAGATGAACTTAATTATCCTGAACGTAGTCAAAAGATCTTTGCAAATTATGTCGTAGCTCGTGCTTTAGTTCCACTGTTTTAGATATGTTCCTAGAGAAAATATAGTTGAAAGTCGACACTAGCAATTATGCGGACAGTAGAAGGCTTATGTCCTTAATGCACCGCTCGGTGTGCTGGACCTCAAACGTGGTCTATGGATGTTGTGAACATCTGACATACATGTTTTGATGACTACATGATAGTTCGGTAATGTTAAATGGTTTAGAATTGAGGCACCGAAGACATTTTTGAAATGTCGTAGAACATATGAGATGTTCCAAGAGCTAAAATTGGGATTTCAGGCTCGTGCCCACGTCAAGAGGTATAATACCTCCGACGATTTTCAAACTAAGGGAGAAAAGCTCAATCGTTGAGCTTGTGCTTAGATTGTCTGGGTACAACAATCACTTGAATCGAGTGGGAGTTGATCTTCCAGATAAGATAGTGATGTTTCTCCAAAGTCATTGCCACCAAGCTGCTAGAGCGTCGTGATGAACTATAATATATCAGGGATAGATATGATGATTCTTGAAATATTCGCGATGTTTGACGCCGCGAAAGTAGAAATCAAGAAGGAGCGTCAATTGTTGATGGTTAGTGAAACCACTAGTTTCAAGAAGGGCAAGGGCAAGAAGGAATACTTCATGAAACGGCAAATCAGTTGCCGCTCTAGTAAAGAGACCTAAAATTGAACCCAAACCCGAGACTAAGTGCTTTTGTGATGAGAGGAATGGACACTGAAGCAGAACCACCCTAGATACTTGGTAGATAAGAAGGCAGGCAAGGTCGATGGAAGTATATTGGATATACATTATATTAATGTGTACTTTACAAGTACTCCTAGTAGCACCAGGGTATTAGATACCGGTTCGGTTGCTAAGTGTTAGTAACTCGAAATAAAAGGCTACGGAATAAATGGAGACTAGCTAAAGGTGAGATGACGATATGTGTTGGAACTGTTTCCAAGCTTGAGGTGATCAAGCATCGTATACTCCCTCTACCATCGAGATTGGTGTTAAACCTAAATAATTGTTATTTTGTGTTTGAAGTTGAGCATAGACATGATTGGATTATGTCTATCACAATACGGTTATTCATTTAAGGAGAATAATGGTTACTCTATTTATTCGAATAAATACCTTCAATGGTCTTGCACCTAAAAGAAGGGTTTATTGAATCTCCATCGTAGTGATACACATGTTCATGTCAAAAGATATAAGATAGTGATGATAGTACCACATACTTGTGGCACTGCCATTTGAGTCATATTGGTATAAAACGCATGAAGAAGCTCCATGTTGATGGATCTTTGGACTCACTCATTTTTGAAAAGTTTGAGACATGCGAGCCATGTCTATTGATATATACGCATGGAGAAACTCCATGCAGATGGATCGTTTGGACTCACTTGATTTTGAATCACTTGAGAAATGCAAATCATACCACATGGGCAAGATGACTAAAAAGCCTCGTTTTTAGTAAGATGGAAAAAGAAAGCAACTTGTTGGAAGTAACACATTTTGATGTGTGCAGTCCAATGAGTGATGAGGCACGCAGTGGATATCATTATGTTCTTACTTAACAGATGATTTGAGTAGATACTGAGTATATTTACTTGATGAAACACAAGTCTGAATTATTGAATGGTTCAAGTAATTTCAGAGTGAAGTGGAAGATCATCGTGACAAGAGGATAAAATGTCTATGATATGATCATAGAGATGAATATCTTAGTTACGAGCTTTGGCACGCAATTAAGACATTGTGGAAATTGTTTCACAATTAATACCGCCTAGAACACTATAGTGTGATGGTGTGTCCGAACATCATAGTTGCACCCTATTGGATATGGTGCGTACCATGATGTCTCTTATCGAATTACCACTATCGTTCATGGGTTAGGCATTAGAGACAACCGCACTCACTTTAATAGGGCAGCACGTAATTCCGTTGAGACGACACCGTTTGAACTATGGTTTGGAGAAACCTAAGTTGTCGTTTCTTAAAAGTTTGGGGCTGCGACGCTTATGTGAAAAAGTTTCATCGTGATAAGCTCGAACCCAAAACAGATAAATACATCTTCATAGGATACCCAAAATGGTTGGGTATACCTCCTATCTCAGATCCGGAAGCAAGAGTAATTGTTTCTAGAAACGGGTCCTTTCTCGAGGAAAAGTTTCTCTCAAAAGAATTGAGTGGGAGGATGGTGGAGACTTGATGAGGTTATTGAACCATCACTTCAACTAGTGTGTAGCAGGGCACAGGAAGTTGTTCATGTGGCACCTACGCCAATTGAAGGGGAAGCTGATGATAGTGATCATGATACTTCAGATCAAGTCACTACTAAACCTCGTAGGTCGACAAGGACGCGTACTACTTCAGAGTGGTACGCACTCCTGTCTTAGAGGTCATGTTGCTAGACAACAATGAACCTATGAGCTATGGAGAAGCGATGGTGGGACCGGATTCCGACAAATGGCTCGAGGCCATAAAATCCGAGAGAGGATCCATGACTTTGGAAGAAATACTTGATGGTTGTAAGGCCGTTGGGTACAGATGGATTTTAAAAGGAAGACAGACAATGATGGTAAGTATCACCATTAAGAAAGCTCGACTTGTCATTAAGATGTTTTCCGACAAGTTCAAGGAGTTGACTACGATGAGACTTTCTCACTCATAGCGATGCTAAGAGTCTGTTGGAATTATATTAGCAATTACTGCATGATTTATGAAATCTTGCAGATAGGATGTCAAAAAAAACATTGTTTCCTTGACGATATCCTTGAGGAAAGGTTGTATGTGATACAACCAGAAGGTTTTGTCAATCCTGAAGAACGCTAACAAATATGCAAAGCTCCAGCAATCCATCTAAGGACTCGAGTAAGCATCTCGGAGTTGGAATGTACGCTTTGATGAGATGATCAAAATTTTTGGGTTTATACAAAGTTTATGAGAAACTTGTATTTCCAAAGAACTGAGTGGGAGCACTATAGAATTTCTGATGAGTATATGTTGTTGACATATTGTTGATCAGAAATGATGTAGAATTTCTGGAAAGCATATAGGGTTATTTGAAAAGTGTTTTTCAATAGAAAACCTGGAATAGGCTGCTTCAACATTGAGCATCAAGATCTATGAGGATAGATCAAAAACGCTAAATGGTACTTTCAAATGAGCACATACCTTGACATGCTCTTGAAGGTGTTCAAGATGGATCAGTCAAAGAAGGAGTTCTTGCCTGAGTTGTAAGGTATGAAGTTAAGAGTTAAAGCTCGACCACGGCAGAAGAGAGAGAAAGGACGAAGGTCGTCCCCTATGCTTCAGACATAGGCTCTATAGTATGCTATGCTGTGTACCGCACCGGAAGTGTGCCTTGCCATGAGTCAGTCAAGGGGTACAAGAATGATCCAGGAATGGATCATTGGACAGCGGTCAAAATTGCCCTTGGAGTAAATAAAGGACATGTTTCTCGATTATGGAGGTGATAAAGAGTTTGGCATAAAGGGTTACATCAATGCAAGATTTAACACCTATCCGAGTGACTCTGAGTAGCAAACCGGATACGTATAGTGGAGCAACCATTTGGAATAGCTCCAAGAGGAGCGTGGAAGCAGCATTTACAATATGACAGAGATTTGCAAAGTACAAACGGATCTGAATATTGCAGACCCATTGACTAAAACCTCTCTCACAAGCAAAACATGATCAAACCCCAGAACTCATTGAGTCTTAATCACATGATGATGTGAACTAGTTTAGTGACACTAGTAAACTCTTTGGATGTTGGTCACATGGAATGTGACCTGTCAATGTTAATCACATGGCGATGTGAACTAGATTATTGACTCTAGTACAAGTGGGAGACTGTTGGAAATATGCCCTAGAGACAATAATAAATTAGTTATTACTATTTTATTTCATTGTTCATGATAATCGTTTATTATCCATGCTATAATTGTATTGATAGGAAACTCAGATACATGTGTGGATACATAGACAACACCATGTCCCTACTAAGCCTCTAATTGACTAGCTCGTTGATCAATAGATAGTTACGGTTTCCTGACCATGGACAATGGATGTTGTTGATAACGGGATCACATCATTAGGAGAATGATGTGATGGACAAGACCCAATCCTAAGCCTAGCACAAAGATCGTGTAGTTCGTAAGCTAAAGCTTTTCTAATGTCAAGTATCATTTCCTTAGACCATGAGATTGTGCAACTCCCGGATACCGTAGGAATTCTTTGGGTGTACCAAACGTCACAAGGTAACTGGGTGGCTATAAAGGTGCACTACGGGTATCTCCGAAAGTGTTTGTTGGGTTGGCACGAATCGAGACTGGATTTGTCACTCCGGTTGACGGAGAGGTATCTCTGGGCCCACTCGGTAGGACATCATCATAATGTGCACAATGTGACCAAGGGGTTGATCACGGCATGATGTGTTACGGAACGAGTAAAGAGACTTGCCGGTAACGAGATTGAACAAGGTATCAGCATACCGACAATCGAATCTCGGGCAAGTACAATACCGCTAGACAAAGGGAATTGTATAGGAGATTGATTGAGTCCTCAACATCGTGGTTCATCCGATGAGATCATCGTGGAACATGTGGGAGCCAACATGGGTATCTAGATCCCGATGTTGGTTATTGACCGGAGAACGAACATCTCGGTCATGTCTGCATGGTTCCCGAACCTGTAGGGTCTACACACTTAAGGTTCGATGACGCTAGGGTTATAAAGGAAGTTTGTATGTGGTTACCGAATGTTGTTAGGAGTCCCGGATGAGATCCCAGATGTCACGAGGAGTTCCGGAATGGTCCGGAGGTAAAGATTTATATATGGGAAGTCTTGTTTTGGTCATCGGAAAAGTTTCGGGTGTTATCGGTAATGTACCGGGACCACCGGGAGGGTCCCGGGGGTCCACCAAGTGGGGCCACCGGCCCCAGAGGGCTGCATGGGCCAAGTGTGGGAGGGGACCAGCCTCAGGTGGGCTGGTGCCCCCCCCCCACAAGGGCCCAAGGCGCCTAGGGTTTGGGCAGGGGGCGCCCCACCTTGCTTGGGGGGCAAGTTTCCCCCTCTCCCCCCCTTGGCCGCCACCCTAGATGGGTTTTGGGGCTGCCGCACCCCTAGGGGTGGGAACCCTAGAGGGGGCGCACCCCCCTCCCTCTCCCCTATATATACTTGAGGTTTTGGGGCTGCCAAACACAAGAGTTTCCACCTCTCCCTGGCGCAGCCCTACCTCTCTTTCTCCTCATCTCCCGTGGTGCTTGGCGAAGCCCTGCAGGATTGCCACGCTCCTCCACCACCACCACGCCATTGTGCTGCTGCTGGACGGAGTCTTCCCCAACCTCTCCCTCTCTCCTTGCTGGATCAAGGCATGGGAGATGTCACCGGGCTGCACGTGTGTTGAACGCGGAGGTGTCGTCCGTTCGGCACTAGGATCTCCGGTGATTTGGATCACGACGAGTATGACTCCTTCAACCTCGTTCTCTTGAACGCTTCCGCTTAGCGATCTACAAGGGTATGTAGATGCACTTCCCTCTCTCTCGTTGCTAGTCTCTCCATAGATAGATCTTGGTGACTTGTAGGAAATTTTTGAATTTCTGCTACGTTCCCCAACAGGACCCATCGGACGGGCCACCGTATTTCGCGGAAAAAACATTTCCCCCTGACTACTGGGACCCACCAGCTACATCTTCGCACACAAGGAAGTGCGTCCGTGCAAAAAAAATGATTCTCCCCCGTGACTGATGGGACCCACCAGCTACATCTTCGCACGCAAGGAAGTGCCTGACAGTCGGGACCCACCTGATCGAAGCGTACGTAGCATTGTCATTCTGGTCGCGAACGTGTATGTACATACTGGTCGATGTAGAGGCACGCATGTGTCATAGTAAAGGCGCGCATGTAGCATGTACACGTACGTACATCGGCCAGTGTTCAAGAAATAAAATACGGCCACGTACGTACATACGGGCGGGATCTCGAACGCCTACTCGCACATACGTACGGCCAGGGCTTGTGTACATGGCTGGGTCGGAATGGAGAAACTGTGTCATCGTCATGTTCATGGGGAGCCAACGGAATGCGTCGTGTTCATCGGGAGGCAACGGAAGCGTGGGAGCCAGCCGGCTTGGACGGAACAACCGATGGAAATGAGGCCTAGCATACCGCAGAACGGAGGAAACGGCCTTGTGTTCGACCGGGCACGTTCGAAGCGGGATCTTGTTCATCGGGTGGGGTCTGGTATACCGCAAAACGAAGGAAACAGACTTATGTTCGACCTCCTACGGTCGAAACGGGGTCCTGTTGATCGGGAGGGGTGTGGCGTACCTCAAAACGGAGGAAACGAACTTGTGTTCGAGTGCTACGTTCAAAACAGGGTCATGTTCATCGGGAGGGTGTGGCATACCGCAAAACAGGACTCCACGGGATACTGTTCATCTCCACCATCGACCTCCTCCAGCCTCCACGGGCTACTGTTCATCCACCGTCGACCTCCTCCAGCGTCCACATGCGACTGTTCATCCACGGGCTCCTATTCAACCAGCCTCCACCATGCGCTACTCCACCAGCAAATGTTCAACCATCCCCCTCCACGGTCTCCTGTTCAACCATCCCTCCACAGGCTACTGTTCATCCACCCCTCCACCGTCTACTATTTATCCAGCCCTCCACGGGGTCGTCCTATTCATCCAGCCCACCACGGGGTCCTGTTCATCCAGCCCCAACCGGCTTGATCGATCAGGGTCCTATTCATCCAGAGGCAACACCACGGGGTCCTTTTCATCCACTCCCATCGGGAACTATTCATCCAAACCCCCAGCAACGCTCACTACTCATCCAGAGGCAGCATCGATCGGCTTGAGTTAGCAGCAGTAGCAAAGGAATCGCTCGATCGGGTTCAGTTAACAGCCATCAATCGATCGCTCAGGTTCAGTAACGCATAGCCTGCAGTGCAATCGCTCGGGTTCAGTAGGCGAACGCCTCGCTCGGGTTCAGTTAGAGCCCAATGCCTCGCACCCACGCGCGTGCGTGTACAAGAAAAGCGCAAACCTCCGTGCATCGCTCGGCCCCGACCACGCACCGTAACAGGGAACACCCCGATATTTTCCTCGCCCTCGCTTCTAGCACGGTTTTTTCCGTTATGGACGGTCCAAAGAATGTCTTGCAGTTGCGTCTCCGGCCCGCACAGGACGAAAAGCCCATTTTTTGTCATAGAAGTAGGAGCCCACCACATCTATGATGATACCGGATTTTGTCACAATTATCGTCATAGAAGTGTCATAAGTATGACAGAAAAAATATTCGTTCGGCCCAAAATGTCACGGATGTGTCTTTTTTTTGTAGTGAAAATCCAGCCCAGTTTGGCTATTAGAAATTTGAATACCTTATCGGTTACTAAGTAGATCTGAAGTTTAAATACTCAGTGGCTCTTGGCCGATGGTGACTTAATGCACATTCATTGTAAGCCGGAATTTTAATAACCCGACGGCTTATAACCTTTGTGAAAATCTAGAACGGATAATCATTTTGAAGCATCAATTTTGATGATGATTGGACTTAGCCATTTATGTAAGTCATAGCTCTGTAAATCCTGTACAGAGTTTAAGTGACATATGCCCTGGCAACTTATCGTCAAAAACCAGGGCGGGTTATCAACCCAAAATACTCATACCATTATTAAAAGACATGCCTGTAGATTAATACCATGGTGATGGCTTGATAATTATAAGGGGCCAGTATCAACACAGAGTCATGAAATATCCTCATTTTGATTGCTCAACGCAAGATATCCCGGCGACATAAAATCTGCCATCATGGTGGTTCATCAAACCTAAATACACTCAAGGATGAGTCATATAATCAAGGCTATATGGCATGTGATATTGAATTGCACTGCCGGCTTATGATACCCGTGCAGTAAGGGTGATGACCCAGATTGTAGAAGCCAAGACTTCCAACTGTTTGATGTTTGTCATATCCTGGCAACTTATCGTTCAAAGTCAAGCCGGATTAAATAGAAACCACATATATATGCCTCAGATATGAACAAAAAGGTCTCAAGACAAACCCAAAAGATTGTTTTTTCAAAAACTTAAGTCAAATAGAGAGAGAAAAGCGAGGCTTCTGATTCGAATATGACCAGTAAGCCGGACCAAAAGGGTTTAAGCTATGATTCGAATACGATTAAGCACCCTAGTGGGTTTGGCATTGCGCCGATCAAGAGGGTACCGATAGCTATGTTCTCTTTGGTTCGAATACGACCTATGTCGGAACAGGAAGTCCCCAAATGACCTTGAGCCTTTTTTAACGAATCTGATTCGAATACGACCAAAGTTGGACCCAAAAGGGGTTAAGCTATGATTCGAATACGATCAAGAAGCCCCCTAGTGGGTTTGGCATTGCGTCGATCAAGATGGTACCAACAACTATGTTCTCTTTGGTTCGAATACGACCTATGTTTGAACAGGAAGCCCCCAAATGACCATAGTAAGATAAGCCCATAAGGCGGGATACCCATGTAACCGTGCATCCTGGCAGCAAGTTCTCTTTGGCAACCTTTAATTTTTCTGAGAACTCGAGCTTGCGAGAGATTGATTCTTTTAAACCGAGACTTTAAACTGGATATTGAAAGCTTCAAAGCTTTGTAGGAGAGAGATGTCTCTTGAGCCGGATTTTAAACCGCATATTCTTTTGATAACCCGGAACTCTTCCATGATCCGGAAATTTTGGTTTGCCAGGCACCTTTTTAAGCCGGAAAGTTTCTGCCGGCCTTAAATCAATGCAGCAGTAGCCTCCGAGACCGGGTTATTTTCCCTCCAATGACCCGTGGTTCTTGATTTTTGCTGAAACTGGCAATATTTGCTGAGTCATGTCATCATAGCCCCCGAGTCTTAAGACGACTTAAAGATTTGGCTTGAGATTCTTCATATTTTGACCATAGCATAAAGTGTATATCATTGGTGTTGATATCGCGATGCGAATCCAAAGAAGGTTGAGGTGACTGCAGCGGGTTATAAATGAACCCGTATGAGCCGTGTCAGCAACTCGGCCAATGGTTCCTTCGAACTAGTTGTTTGAAGTTAACTAAACTGTAGTGGCGGCGACTTGTGCGCCTGCCCACTGAGCCATCCGGTGCAGACGGCGGATGATAATATATAATAATTTGCCTCCAAATTGTTAGAAGAAAACCGGGCTACCCAAGCAGTGACTTGCTCATACTCAATAAATAGCTCATGCGGACAAGCGCGGCCCGGTGAATTGATGTAGACCGGGCCGCGAGAGACAGAAGGTAAAGATGACTGTAGCATCAGAGGCGGTATAGACAGATGACTCGGTCGCGGCATTGTAAGCCGGCGCGGACGGGCGAGTCAATCACAGGCGCGGTAAGCCGCGCGGACGGACGAGTCAACCACGACGTGTTGATGTAGTGAACAATTGTCTTGACTCAGAAACATCGCAAACCATAGTAATTGCTCTTTTAAAGAAAACAATATATAATATATAAAAATATACTGGATGGATTTCACCTGATATGTTAGGCCAGAAATTATCCACCGCAGAGTTGATGATCACCATGGTGAAGCTTAGATCAACCACGGCCGAGTCGGCCACGGGAACAGACAGATGAGCCGGCCGCGGCGTTGTAAGCCTGCAGTGGATGGGCGGGTCAATCACAGGCGCGGTTCTGGCGAGTTGATGTAAACCGAGCAGCACTAGCAGTTTGTGTAGGTCCATTTAATCAGCATGGCACAGATGATCGTCAGTATATAATGATGTTGAGGCGCCGCATATCCATGGTGTAATAACACTCTTTGTCATAAATAATTGCCAGCGTGACAGCTCATGGTAGCGGCGGGTTAGTGATGTGACGAGGTCGTGGAGAAGCGAAGTGAGCCGGCAACGAGGTGGGCCTGATGCACCATACGGGCGCCGGTGTTCGTGGAGGCAGCAGCGGCTTGCTTGTGTGACTCGGGGCGGCTCTCCTGCCAACAGTCAACACGGTCTTCACCTTACTAGTAGCCATCAATTAGTACTCATATAAATCCTCCATGTTTTCGATTCAGTTTTGGTCAAGTAGTACTTTGGTCTCCCACATGATCCTGAGCTTTGGAAATCGTTCCTGTAGTACACGGCTGTCGTCCTACCAAACTTCCTGTGTGTGTGTGACTAAATTGGAGTACGTGGATTTATGGGAAGTGGAAGCAATATGGCCTCGTAATAGCTGTGGATTTGAAAACAAGCAGTAAAAACACCAGCGCGCATGAGCTCCTCGGGACTTTAACCCGCCAGCTCCTGCTTCATGGGGTTTCATGATCGGAGAGGCAGTAGCGACCGGCCGATCAGGTACCTACCTGATGTTGCAGACGTATGCGAGGGCCCATGGCAAAAAGATCTTCAAACTAGCCACAGTGGGTAGTAACATAGAATAGTAACATTGCCCATGTTACTACTCTATGTTACTATCTCTATAGTGGGGAGTAACATATGTGTGGTAACATGCAACACTTTATTTATTAGGCTATAGAATCATCTTGCCTTGATATGTGTGATGTTACTCATACTAGTAGTAACTAGCTATGTTACCACATGCCTCTCTTTTTTCATTTATTTCTTGCCACATCATCTATTTTATCTAGATATGTGTGATGTTACTACCTATGTTACTCCCACTGTGGGTAGTCTCAAGGATAATTCCATAGCCTATTTCTTGTCAATCTCGGACACTGTTGCGCGCAATCGAAATCCCATTGGTCTTGGCGACTTGATTCTTTGAACTGGTCGGACAAATCGGCTATAACTCGAGTAAATTTGCACGCGCTCAAACAGAAACCCTGTGGGTCTCAATGACGTGCGACTGTAGCAACCGAATACAGCAGCTTTGCAACAGAGCCAATCTCAACCGGATTGACCTTACGATAGCGACGCCGCCCAGATGCAACCACTCTAATCTTGACTGATGAACTTGCGGTTGATGTGAATCCTTCTAATCTGAATCTTTCTTCACCTGAAAAAATTGCCAACTTCTCAAAACCCTAGAAATAGATCCCTCTAAGAACTCAACACCACCGTGCTTGAGCCCCACGGTGGGCGCCAACTGTCGTGGAAACGTCACGGCAGATGTCCTAGTGTGAGGACTTAGTCGTGAGACCAATGCATCTATATGGTAGCTTGAGAGGGGTTGGTCGGGATGAGAGACGCGAGGCAGGTCAACACACAAGACATGGATCTAGACAGCTTCGGGCCCCAGGAAACATCATCTGGTAATAGCCCTACATGTTGTTTGTGGCTAGGTCTCATTATGCTCATCAGGGAGACGCCGCATATCCGGCTCTCCTTTAGTTGTGTCTAGCCTTAGAGATTACTTTCTTTCCCGTCCCCCTTGGGGTGCCCTGCCCCTCCTTATATAAGTTGAAAGGGCGGATTACATGACTAGTCCCAGTAGGATTAGGATTACTCTATTACAAGCAGAGTCCTAGTCTTGCTTTCTTTGTAAGGGAATATTCTTTACGCTTTCCTCTTGAGCCGGCCCACCATAACATGAGCCGGCCTTCTGGGCCTTGGGCCTAGTATTCTATGTTACCCACTGTTAGGGCCATCCGTGAGTCGCCAGGCTCGTGAGTCGTCAGACCAGTGAGCCGCCAGACTCGTGAGTCGCCAGTCCTCCGACGGGTTACCAATGAAAACGCCAAGCCCGAAAGGTCATACTTCCAGCCCGGTCATACTGCGGGGTATATCCCCGACACACATGGTGATGTGAACTAGATTATTGACTCTAGTAAACTCTTTGGGTGTTAGTCACATGGCGATGTGAACTATGGGTGTTAATCACATGGTTATTTGAACTAGATTATTGACTCTAGTGCAAGTGGGAGACTGTTGGGAGTATTCCCTAGAGGCAATAATAAATTGGTTATTATCATATTTCCTTGTTCATGATAATCGTTTATTATCCATGCTAGAATTGTATTGATCGAAAACTCAGATACATGTGTGGATACATAGACAACAACGTGTCCCTAGTGATCCTCTAAGTAGCTCATTGATCAAAGATGGCTATGGTTTCCTAACCATAGACACGAGTTGTCATTTGATAATAGGATCACATCATTAGGAGAATGATGTGATGGACAAGACCCAAACTATGAATGTAGCATATGATCGTATCAAGTTTATTGCTATCGTTTTTCGGCATGTCAAGTATATGTTCCTATGACCATGAGATCATGCAACTCACTAACACTAGAGGAGTGCCTTGTGTGTACCAAATATTGCAGCGTAACTGGCTGACTATAAAGGTGCTATACAGGTATCTCCAAGGGTGTCTGTCGAGTTGGCATGGATCAAGACTGGGATTTGTCACTTCGTATGATGGAGAGGTATCTTAGGGCCCACTCAGTAATACAACATCACAATAAGCTTGCAAGAAATGTGACCAATGAGTTAGTCACGGGATTTTGTATTACAGAACGAGTAAAGAGACTTGCTGTTAACGATATTGAACTAGGTATGGAGATACCAACAAATCGAATCTCGAGCAAGTAACATACTAATAGACAAAGGGAACTACATGCGGGATTAGTTGAATCCTTGACATCGAGGTTCGACCGATAAAGATCTTCGTAGAATATGTAGGAGCCAATATGGGCATCCAGGTCTCGCTATTGGTTATTGACCGTAGAGGTGTCTCAGTCATGTCTGCATAGTTCTCGAACCCGCAGGGTCTACACACTTAACGTTTGGTGATGATATAAGTATAGTTGAGTCATTATGGTGGTTACCGAAGGTTGTTCGAAGTCCCGGATGTGATCCTGGACGTGACGAGGAACTCCGGAATGGTTTGGAGGTGAAGATCGATATATTGTACGAAGGGTATTGGAGTCTGAAATTGTTCCGGGGGTACCGGGTGATGACCAGCGTCACCAAAAAGGTTTTAGGGGGCCCCGTCAAGTGTTGGGGGGGCCCATGGGCCAAGAGGAGGGGAAAACCAGCACATTAATGGTCTAAGCACCCACCTCACCCCATCTCACGTAACCAGGAGGGTTGGGGTGCCCCCTAGGGCTTCCCACCTCTCGGCTTGGGGGGGCGGCAAGTCACCCTAGGGGAGATCCCATCTGCCTTGGCCGCCATTCCTAGATTGGATCTAGGGCGCCTCCTCCTCCTCCTCCCTTCCCCCTATATATAGAGAGGTGGAGGGAGGGCAGCCGCACCCTAGACCCCATCTATGCCATGTCGCTGCCCTTCCTCTCCCTTGTAATATTCTTCCTCTCCTAGTGCTTAGCGAAGCTATGCCGAGATTTCTCCACGTCCTCTTGCCGGAGGACTCGATATACTACTTCACCATCGCTCGCTGGATCGAGGAGGTGAAGGCGCCATCAAGCCAAACGAGGAGGTGTCGTACGTTCGTCACTTGGATCAGGAGTTCGCGGGACGGATCATGATTGGATCGCGAAGGCGTTCGCGGGATGGATCATGATTGGATTGCAAAGACGTTTGACTACATCAACTGCATTTCTTAACGCTTCCGCTTAGCGATCTACAAGGGTATGTGGATCCAATATCTCCTCTCGTAGATGGTCATCTCCTAGATTGATCTTGGTTAGCGTAGGAATTTTTTTGTTTCCCTTGCAACGTTCCCCAACACTGTCTCCCCTATTCTGGCGTTGGTGGTACCCTGCTTGGTGGGAGTCCCGGTCTCCAATGATTCCAATCCATGATGGTGCAAGGCTTGGTCCTTCTTCGGCCTTCTCTGTGGTCTTTGGTCTTCGATCGATGAGTCTCGGCCGACGACATGCCTTGCCGCTGCTGATGATGGTCTTCTAGTGGCCGGTCTCCGTTGCGTGTGGGTCTGTTGTTGCTGTTTCATGGCAACTTTGGCTCCTTGGTATGGGTTCTATGGAACCTCTCCGTCGTTCGCTGGTGCGGCACCTATCGAGTGATACGTCTCCAACGTATCTGTATTTTTTGATTGTTCCATGCTATTATATTATCTGTTTTGGATGTTTAATGGGCTTTATTATGCACTTTTATATTATTTTTGGGACTAATCTATTAACCGGAGGCCCACTGCAAATTGTTATTTGTTTTGCCTATTTCAGTGTTTCGCAGAAAAGGAATATCAAATGGAGTCCAAATGGAAACCTTCGGGAGAATCGTTTTGCGAACAAATGCAATCCAGAAGACTTGAAGTGGACGTCAAGGAATCAACGAGGCGACCACGAGGTAGGAGGGCGCGCCCAGGAGGGTAGGCGCGCCCCCCACCCTCGTGGGCCCCTCGTGACTCCACCGACCTACTTCATTCGCCTATGTATACTCATATACCCCGAAAACATCCAAGAGCACCACGAAATCCTATTTCCACCGCCGCAACCTTCTGTACCCATGAGATCCCATCTTGGGGCCTTTACGGTGCTCCACCGGAGGGGGAATCAATCACGGAGGGCTTCTACATCAACACCATAGCCTCTCCGATGATGTGTGAGTAGTTTACCACAAACTTTTGGGTCCATGGTTATTAGCTAGATGGCTTCTTCTCTCTCTTTGATTCTCAATACAAAGTTCTCCTCGATCTTGTTGGAGATCTATTCGATGTAACACTTTTTGCGGTGTGTTTGTTGAGATCCGATGAATTGTGGGTTTATGATAAAGATTATCTATGAACAATATTTGATTCTTCTCTGAATTCTTATATGTATGATTTGGTATCTTTGCAAGTCTCTTCAAATTATCAGTTTGGTTTGGCCTACTAGATTGATCTTTCTTGCAATAGGAGAAGTGCTTAGCTTTGGGTTCAATCTTGCGGTGTCCTTTTCCAGTGACAGCAGGGGCAGCAAGGCACGTATTGTATTGTTGCCATCGAGGATAAAAAGATGGGTTTTATATTATATTGCTTGAGTTTATCCCTCTACATCATGTCATCTTGCTTAATGCGTTACTCTGTTCTTATGACCTTAATACTCTAGATGCATGCTGGATAGTG
Source organism: Triticum aestivum (assembly GCF_018294505.1). Taxonomy (NCBI): domain Eukaryota; kingdom Viridiplantae; phylum Streptophyta; class Magnoliopsida; order Poales; family Poaceae; genus Triticum; species Triticum aestivum. Next base: position 472,721,119 of record NC_057813.1, read on the forward strand.
GTCGATGTGTGGAGTAATAGTAGTAGATGCAGAATCATTTCGATCTACTTGTCATGGACGTGGTGCCTATATACATGATCATGCCTACATATTCTCATAACTATGCGTTTTTCTATCAATTGCTCGACATTAATTTGTTCACCCACCGTAAGATATGCTATCTTGAGAGAAGCCACTAGTGAAACCTATGGCCCCCGGGTCTCTTTTCCATCGTATTATATCTCTTTTATTTACATTGGATCTCGTTTACTATTTTGCAATCTTTACTTTTTAATCTATACAACAAAAATACCAAAAATATTTATCTTATTATCTCTATCAGATCTCACTTTTGCAAGTGGCCATGAAGGGATTGACAACCCCTTTATCGCGTTGGTTGCAAGGTTTTTATTTGTCTGTGCAGGTACAAGACGACTTGCGTGTAATCTCCAACTGGATTGATACCTTGGTTCTCAAAAACTGAAGAAAATATTTAGGTTAATTTGCTACATCACCCTTTTCTCTTCAAGGGAAAACCAACGCATGCTCAAGAGGTAGCATCGAGCCTAGGTGAAAGGGTACTGGCCATTTGTGGCAGCGGAAACAGATCTTGTGGTTGCTCATGTTTGGCCCTCTGGTCGCAGTCAGCGGCACGATACTCGCGCCTCAGTTTGGTTAGTTGGTTCCGGCTTTGCGGCGGTCGATGGCAACGACATTTGTTGTAGCCTTTGAGTCATTCCTCGCAGCACTATGTATCTTGTTCCGTGTTGCTTCCATTTTTATGTATTGTATTTCCTTTGTAATCTTGGCCGGTTAATGACTTTGTTAATTCAAAGCGGCGCTAGGTTCAAACTTTTTCTCGGGCTTAGACAATGTATTTTCTCTTTAAAAAAACTACTACTAAATCATAACAATTGTAACTTGGAATCAGCAGGGGATCAATCTGAATCATGCATGCAAATTAAACCATTACTACCTCGGTCCTAGTGCATAGGACATCCGTGTAGTTAGAGCAAATACAATAGAGCTGAGTCAGCGGGCTATAAGGAATAAACTAGTATACTTCTGCTTAGTTGGAGGAAAGAGAAGATGAGAGAGAAGGTAAGCGGGCTCTTCGTGAAGAGTCGGCTCTAGCACGTGCTCCTAGGCACTTTGTGAGAATGGAACATGGGCCACATAATAAAAAAGTAGTACACTCTTTTGATCTACTATTGTACATGTTGACTATAAGATGGGCTGTAGATAACATGGCACTGGCTTATAGCCAGCAGCTGGATATACTATTAACCATGCTCTTATAGGTTGTCGATTTGACCAATTAAAAATGTGCTATATTTCATCAAAAGTATATCCTTGGTTCCAATTAATATAGTTTCCATATACATATAATACATATTTAATTAGTTAAATTAATGACCTAGAAGTACGTGCATACCCTATGCACCAAGGCACCCGGAGTATTAATCATGGCCATTTTAACTAAGATTCAACGGTGACGATATTTCAGTCTATATGTATACGAACATGTTGAAGTGTTTTCCTATTGTTTTAATAATATGATTTCAGATAAACACAATAAATAAATAATGAATCTTAGCTTATTTTTATTCTTTATGTATCTCTCAGACACGTAATTAGCCATTCTAGTACTTCTACCCAATATTTTTAAAATCAAGATAATTCAAAAACCTACTCGAGGTTTCCAATGAACTTCTAAACATCTGTTTTCTTTGGTTAGGAACTTCTAAACATTCTTAAAGGTAACTAGTCTTATGCAGGTGGAGTGTTGATGAGTTGGCCTTCTTTTATGTGCAATTATTGCATCCGTGAAAATAATGCAATATTTCCTTAAGATGCATGTGGTATGTACTATGCTATATTTCCAAATGCCCCACACATGCGTGCAAATAGGACGAAAATAGATGATGTCAGTGGGAATCTTTTGGTTTTATCAAACTTTAAAATGTTTTATCTTTTAAATGAAAAATCTAATTGAAAATCCGTTTTCACCATTAAATCTATCGTGACGAGGGCTTCAAAACTAGATCCCATACTGATATGTTTTGACGATATTTTTTGGTTGCCATGGTGTTTACACTGAAATTGTCATGATATGTTTCAACTAAATTTTCTTATATGTTTAAAGTAAAATTTGACATGTTATAAAAAAGGAAATTAAGAAACTAAATTTGCCATGGTGAATTACTAAAATTTGCCATGATCCATGAAATAATTTGACATGGTTCATAATGGAAAGAAATTCGTAGTCAATTACATTAAAAATGCATGGTCAATAACTCAAATTTTAACCAGAAACTAAAATTGCCATGGTGAATTACTTAAATTTGTCATGATAAATGCACTAAAGTTTGCCATGGTCCATACAAAAAATAAGTCCCATGGTCAAAATACTAGAGTTGCCATGGTTAAAATACTAAAATGGACATGATCTATAAACTAAATTTGCCACGGTGAATTACCAAAAATTGCCATGATCCATGAATTAAATTTTCCGTGGTTAATTGCTAAAAATTGTCATGGTCATTTAGTAAAATTTGTCGTGAAAAGTAATTGAAGTACAATGGTAGCTTTAAATCTAGAAGAAAAAATAGATGAAACTTATCATGACAACTTGGGTATAAATACTATGTCAACCACGGTGTAATATCATGACAACTTTTGCCCCCCAAAAAAAGTAGTCGAAGCATATCAATATGGGATCTAGTTTTGAAGATTTTGATAATATGATTTTAATGATGAAGACGGATTTTTAATCAGGTTATTTATTTGAGAGATAAAATATTTTTAAGTCCGAAAATCAAAAAGATTTTGCTGATGTCATACGTTTGGACCATGTCGCTTCGTGCCACATAAGTGACACTTATCATTTGGGTATATCTTTGACGTGAGCAAAACAGACGCTTCCTTATCTCTTTTAAACTCTCAAACAATCTAGCTTCTCACAAATTCCACGAGGATTTTCTTTCAAAGCACTAAGGGGTCCATACTGCACGTGAGTCAATTAAGCTAAGGAGTAGAGATCAAATCTATTACGTTATGAGATAATTACTACACATACCGTGGCAAAAAAAAAAAGGTAAGTACTAGACATACAAGAGATTCAAATCCCTAGTATTGTGCGCTGGACAAGTCGTCGCTCAATAAAAGATATTTTTTAGGTACTTCTTTTTACACCAATAACAAGCTGATGTTTCCTTCTTAGACCACCTGAGCGAACACACATTCCCTATAAGAGGCTCGATTGAGCGAACACGCCATCAAAGGATGTTCCTCAAGAAACCACTCGCAGTGAACATCTAGGAATTGCTATGCTACTATAGTATATGCTATTACAAAACGATTTGCCATTCAAGAATAAAAAGTTGTCATGCTAGCTGAAATGAATGTCAGAAATTTGGCATGTTGTAGCAGAGTAAATTGCCATGTGTTCCTGAGATTTGCCATGATGTAACATAGGTAATTGTCATGCTAAAAAAAGGAAAATGTACCCACATGTTCAAGAATTACCATTGCTACAGCAAGCTGAATTGTCATGCTACATAGAGGAGTTGCTATACTTGCTTTTTAGTAATTGCCATGCTAGGGGCTGTTAGTACACATGGAATCGTTTCCTCTGGATGGTGTATGGAGCGAAACTTTGAATGCCTCGGGAGGGTCCATGGGGACAGTGTTTATCATGTGTGTCGCTTTGAGATCTGCACACGCAAATTGAACGTAGCAGAGAGCGTTCTCTAAAGAACCACTCCTAAGAACGTCAGCAAAATAGCTTTGACATTCAACTTGGTAAAGACCCCCTCGCGTCGCCTCCCCTGGGCGACGCCAGGGGCACAAAACCTAGCGCCGCTAGCCCCCGTTCCCATGAACTCCTGCCAACGCTGCCGCAGGCGAGGGCCGCAGTGGCGGCGGGCCCGATGCCAAAGGCACTAGGGTGGGCGGTTCGCGACAGAACTCCCACGAAGCAGCAGGGGCGCCTCTTGCGGTGCTTGCACGTGCAGCAGTTAGGGTGGCGCCTCTGACTGGGCGGCAGTCGCCGGAGATCCACGGTCGGCGTGATGGGCTGCTCAGCCTGGATGTGTGGCCGTTGTGGTCGACGCTCCATGTATGGTGCGGTGTGGCTCTTCTTCTGGTAGATGGGTCAGGGCGGTCGCGGATCTGGCATCCAGTCCAGATCCGTCGCGGTATGGTCTTGGTCGGCGGGTGGTGCATGGAGGGACCAGTGAGGGGCGGCAGGAGGCCCTCTGCCGATGTTTCGGCGGTAGCATACGTCCTCATGGCGAGGCTGCGCACGGATCTAGTCAGCTGCGAGATCGGGCGAAGCAACTTTCGGTGAAAATCGTGCCGACTATGGTCATGGTGGACAATGGCGGCATCTCTCACATCATTTCCTTCTCGAGGCATTGTCAATGCAAGTTGTGTCACCACGCTCGGAATTCTTCAAGGAAAACCCTAGATCTAAGTATCTCGGATCCGACAATGACGACACCTTCAGTGTTATTCTCCCTCTTAAGGGCATCGTTTTGAAGTATGAGCTGGCTGAAGGAGCGGTGTTACATCTGCCGCAAGTCCGGCGGCGGGTTCGGCGGCGTGGCGCAGTGGAGTGTCGGCGACGGGCGCCCGCAGGATGATGATGTTGTCTGGTATCGCGGTGATGTCGACTGCAGAATGGCCTAGCAAGATGAATATGTTGATTGATCCTGAAGGTGGGACGACGAAAGACGGCAGTGGCAGATTCTAGAGTGCGCGCATGCGATGCGCGCTAAGGGTCTAGCTAGACCGGTTGATGCTCTTGGCTTGCCTGCGGGCGGCTTGGTTAGACCACTGGCATATATGGTGTGTGTTGATATGCGGTCAAGGCACATTATTAAGTTTGTAGGTGTAGCGTCATTAGTTGCCAGGAAGGTCTTTTTGGTTGATCTATGCATTTATTTTGTTTGGTTCTGTTGAATAATATGATAAAATGGTTGTATGCATCGCTCGATGGAGAAGCCGGGGTAATCCTTCTTCGTGAAAAAAAAAATAGCTTTTTTTTACGTATACAAATTTTGGATACCTAGTACTGCTAGCATCGTTGATGGAAATTAATGCAACCACCGCAGCCGGCGGGAAAGACAGCCGTACAAGTAAATGAAACCGCAGGCGGAAAATTCCAAGTACTCAGCCCGCGCGCGCCTATAAATGTCTGATTTGCTCGCAAACTCTAGATCGACCATCTTAGCTTCGTAACAGCCTTGGCCTACTTCAAGGTGAAAGCAACTGTAAGATCGTCCGCTCTCTCACACTCTTTTTTAGTATTCGGTACATTCTAGGAGTAATTAATACATATACGACTCTGGCTGATGGTAGCTTTGGCCGTTGTGCTGGCTGGGCTCTTGTGTGCTTTCGATGATATCTGTAGCCTGTCCATGCAGTGGGTGCCATGTTAGTTTCTCTTCTGTTCTGAACATTGTAGCTGGTGCTCCCAGCATAGCCTCCTTGAGCTTTCTATAAAAGCAGGGCCGTATAGCCTGGCTGTAGAAATTTATATGTAGGACTCACTCAGTTTTGCAATGTACTCCTATATCCATAACCTTCGCAAGTATCCATTTGAAAATGACAGTCCAGGTGATGGTTGCTATGTCGCCTTTACTGCGAGTGTAAATTTTTATATGCAAAGTAGGACTTTTGGTGGGGAAAAATCTAATGGATGTAGAGAACATAAGGTAGATTTATGTATTTCAAAGCTGGAGAATAAATGCTTATTTTGCACCAATATTGGGTTTACCCGCTTGTTTCTGCACATTGTGGGCGTGGATAAAGATTGTGAATCATGTACTTACATGCGAGGTTGTCAGATGAGGTACTATCCTTTCCATTCGCATTGGAGAATCATGCTTCTGCCAAATTTTTTAAAAAAAACTATTAATCTTAATTGACTATGTTGTTAGAATGGAAATAATAATGTTAACGTCAAAATATATTCAAATTCATCTATGATGTTGACACAGGATACATAAACTTTATAAATTGAGTGAACTTATTCCAACAATTATTAAATTTATTAGCATACATATAACAACACATAAAAATTAAGATGTTAAATTAACTTGATAAAATATGAAATTAATTATAGATATTATCACCCAATTAATGTTGATATATTTTGTTCACAAGATCATGATCTTGCCGATCCTATGGATTCCATATGATTCCACTTTAGCCTAAGCTTTGGATCATGATCGTACTCCATATGAAATTAGGGTCCATGGCAGGATCCATGCAACGTTACTACATATACTAGAGTCTTAAGAACATTGTTTATGAAGGCTATACTTCTATATTAAATAGTTACTTGCCCCTTTCATATGTTAACTAAACAATAAATTTATTCTGCTTCTTGATTATGATTATTATGAAATACATATAGGAAAACATGAATTTAGATCCATCATATAATCTGAACATCTCACAAAAAATATAGATCCATGAATGTAATATGAGTATTCTTTAACTAAATTTATTGGTGTTTATTCATCTGACTCTCAAAGTATTTCATTTAACATATATGTTATTATAACCCAGGAACAAAAATTCAAAAGTTTATTTGTATCCATTATGAAATATTATTTTCAAATTTTTAGTGCGTATTATTCCAAACATAGCAATTAATAACACTATTTTGTAATATACTCCATAGTTATTACAAAATAACAAAAATTCATAGTTATGATCTTTTTGATTTTGTTGTGAATCATACTTTACATGGCATCTTTTACTACCTTGCAATATTACAATTCCAACGTTAGAAATGGAAAATGTTTTCACATGTACATAAATTGTTAGCTTCTTCATTTCGTATAGGGATGATAGCTAGCTGCACCAAATAAATAGCTTGGATCTCTACCTCAATTAATTATTATTATTATTTCGAGAGTACGCCTAGGCGTACCATAACTTTATAGAAGGCAGAATTATAGGTACAAGATGACTATCACTCGCTGTGAAAAACGAGTGTAGTCAATTAATTAATTATTATGATATCTGAAGATTCCCCTATAATTCCAAGGGTTTCCTTTTAAACAAATAAATTAACCATTGGAGTTTGTCAATTAAATTTGTTTTGTCCCGATGCACACAATCTGTTTTCACCACTATTTTTGAAACAATAGTCTTTATCTTTTATGATTTTTAATATTTTGAAATAAGTTTAGTCAGTTTATTTCATAACCATGGGTGTAGAAATACTAGTTGTACCTAAATATATTTCTTTGTATGCGAGATTGAATCCTGCCATGAACCATTTTACAATATATCCATGTTGATAATTGGTTATTGTAATATAATTGGACCCTCATTATCATTAATTCTGGTATGTTTAAATGAATGATATTAGGAATTGATGTAGGATTTAGCTAGACTCATTTTATTCCGATGATGATTGTACGAATTAGCTACATTGATCCTAACCTTTATACTTTATATCTAAATGTCAAGGTAACTATTTGTTGTGCGATGGCTCAGAAGGCTCTAGCATGCATGAAATGTTACATGCCATAAAATTCTGATAATTTTGATTAATATAGCAGTTTCCAAGGAGACTTAATTAGCAACAGTGTGAGATAAGACATAAGATAATCGACCACTAACTTGACTTCATATATTTCTTGTGTTAGGCTGGTTAGTTTGATGACAACGACCAACATGGATCAAACCACCAGTGTTGCGGCATGTCTCACCATATCGATTTTCTTTCTCACCATCAAAATGATCAAAAGAAGAACTCTGCACCAAGAGGGACCTTCACTTCCACCAGCTGTGAGTGTTGTTTCACTGTCAGCATATCTGCCTACATTTCTATCCAAGGGCCTATCTGCCGTGATTCAAGACCTACACACAAAGATGGGTAGTGTGTTCACAATAAGTCTTTTTGGGCTGAAGAAGGTGACCTTCCTGGTAGGACCAGAGGTCACAGCCCATTTCTTCCAAGGCTCAGAATCAGAGATCAGGCAGTCCGATATCTACAAAGTCACGGTGCCTGTTTTTGGCCGAGGGGTTTTGTATGATGTGGACTTGGCTACTAGGAGCAGGCAGATTAGCTTTTGTCTCGATTCGATAAAGCCAATGAACTTGAGAGGACACGTTGATTCCATGGTTAAGGAAGTGGAGGTAAGCAACATATATCTGCTATCATCCTACTCTTAATTATTTCTCTTTTCATGTTATTATCATTTGGTGGTCCTTTTTTTCTATTTCATGTTATCACACTCCTTTGTTTTATCATTTCCTTCTAGTGGGTGTCTTGTCTCAAAATAAAATTTGTGTAGGACTACTTCACAAAATGGGAGCAGCATGGTGTAGTTGACATAAAGCATGAGATGGGGAACCTGATCTTGCTGATCGCAAATCGATGCTTGCTTGGAAAACAGTTCCGAGAGAATATGTTTGAAGAAGTATCCACACTCGCCCATGATATTTTTGATAATGGCTTCCACTTAATCAGCCTCTTCTTCCCATATCTCCCTATCCCACCACACCATCGTCGTGACAAAGCTCGTGCTAAGCTGGGAGAGATGATCCATGAGGTCGTGAGATCACGTAGGAGTTCAGGCCAAGCTGAGAATGATGTGCTACAGAAATTTGTAGACTCCAAATACATCAATGGCCGCTCCATGACTGAGAATGAGATCGCAGGGCTGCTCATTTGTATGATGTTTGCAGCACAACACACGAGCTCCGCCACCAGTACCTGGACAGGAGCTTGTCTGCTCAGTCATGGGGAAAGCTACTTGGCTGCTGCTATCGAAGAGCAGAAACGGATCATGGAACGTCATGGGGAACATATAGACTACACCATCTTGCAAGAGATGGGAACCTTGCATTGCTGCATCAAAGAGGCGCTGAGGTTGCACTCTCCAGCAATTCTGCTGATCCGCCATGCAAGCAAGAGCTTCAGTGTGCAAACAAGAGAAGGCTATAAAATTGATATCCCTCAAGGACATACCTTAGCGACCTGTACTACAGTTAGTAGCAAGCTACCATACATCTATAAAGATCCGGATGTATATGATCCAAGTAGGTTTGGTCCAGGGAGAGAGGAAGACAAAGTTGGTGGCAAGTTCTCTTATACACCATTTAGTGCTGGGAGGCACTTCTGCTTGGGAGAGGATTTTGCTTATACGCAAATTAAGGTGATATGGAGCCATTTGCTGAGGAACTTTGAGCTCGAATTGATCTCCCCTTTCCCGAAGGAGGAATGGGACAAATTCATTCCAGGGCCTAAAGGTAAAGTGATGGTTAGTTACAAGAGACGAAGACTCACGTGATTAGCATCTATTGAAGAACTTGTAAGGGTGTGTACTATGTGGTGGATCAAGTAAATTGTTAAGTGTGTAATTTGAAGAGAGAATAAATGTATCTGTGCTTGGGACTATTTGGTAAAATATGTATTTCAAAAGATTAAGTGTGTAATTTGAAGAGAGAATAATGAGTATGTACGTCTGGGACTATAGGTAAAATATGTATTTCAAAAGATTGTGTGTGATTTGAAGGGAGAATAAAGAGTGTGTACATTTGGGACTATATGTTAAATATGTATTTCATAGAAAGAATAGTGTATGTCTACGTATGTGCACTATCGAATAAGATATTGTCCCGAGTGTCGAAAACATTCTGGAAAATTGCCCACACACATGGGTAATATATTTCCTAAGTGTTAAACTTACACATGAAAATCCAGTCAGCGAAAAACCCTTTACTGACTGTTTGAAATCATACGGACCATAGAACTATACGCCCAGTGTGCTTTCGCGAATTCTCAAGAATTGGTCTTAAGGAACAACCTTTAATGGAATACAGTAGACATCCGCGTGGCTTTTCCAATTGTACTTTTCCTAACAAAATAGCAGACTTGGCTGCCAGGTGCGCCCAACGGAGCTGGATCATTTTGTTGGCTACCAATCAGGAAAGTGGCAAACATGGAATTATCCCAATTATTGCTCCAGTTCATATACATGGCATGAAAAAATTAGGTATTTACCACTATCCTGTGATACTTGGTTCATGGCAATAAGTTTGTTGAAATTTTGGTTGTGTCACCAATGCTATGGAAGAAATTGGGCAGAAGCCACTTCATAATGTTTGCTCAAGTTGCTGGATCATTTAGTTAATACATGATCAACATTTTCTCTATACACATTTAACATTTTTCAAATGCTTGATTAACATTTTTCAAATACTTGTTCAACATTTTTCCAAATGCTTGATTAACATTTTTATACACACGATAAAAAATCATCATTAATAAGTGATCAAAAATATTTGGATACACGTTCGACATTGTCCGAACACTTGTTCAACATTTTCCAAATAATAGTTCAACATTTTGTAATACGTATTAAACATTTTTCAAATACTTGTTCAACATTTTTCAAGTACTCGTTCAACGTTTTTCAAATACTTGTTCAACATTTTTTAAATGCTTGATTAACATTTATATATACATGATCAAGAAATTTCATCATTTTCTTAATACATGGTCAACATATTTTGTATACACATTCAACATTTTTCAAATGCTCTGCCTAACATTTTTCAAATATTTTTTAACATTTTTTCAAATGCTTTATTAATATTTTTATATACATGGCAAGAGATTTCATCATTTTCTAAATACATGGTCAACATATTTTGTATACACAAAACTAAAACATGAAATGAAAAATGAAATAAAAACGCGAAAAAAAACATAAAAGAATACGAGGCAGTGTACCTACCGCGAACTGGGCCGGCCCATATCCTCGCGCGCTTTAGCCAGTCACAAGGCTCGACTCGTTGAACATGAGATATAGCAACGCCATGCCTCCACCGCCTCTTCTTTCCGCGGCCCCCTATGTTACGACGATGGGGATGCTCTTGGTGCTTTAGCCGTAGCCGCTCTGCACCGGCTACTCAGGGCTTGACTCCAGGAGAAATCCTTGATTTCGTATCCCAGATGAGGCAATGTTAGTGTCCATGGCATTACTTTCTTGTTGAAGGCGTCGCCGTAGACTTCTCTCCGAGTAGGCTGCGACCGCTGGGAGCCTTATCGTCATGTCCGATGCGGGTCATCTTGTAGTGACTCTAGGTTCAGTTGTCCTGCCTTTGTGCATCGCCCTGCAGAGGCAGTAATCTCTCTTCTTCTGGTATTGCTATGTGGTCAGGCAGGTTCTTCGTAGTTTGTAGTACCGCTTTTCTGATATGGGTTTGTGTATGCCCAATCGGCGACTCTGAACGATGAATGTGCACCGAGGCGGTGTCCTCCGATGGTGATGTAACCTCGGCTCCATGAGGTTGGGCTGCGGGTCCGCGTTGCATGGGTGACGACCTTGTGCTGCATGCGAGTTTGTTGGACCGGTCAACTCTATCGGTTTATCCATGGGGTCGATATGCCTAGTACGTCAAGGCATCCGTCTCGGGTGTTTGGCCCTTACATTATTGAGGGTAGGATAATTAAAAAGGAGAGAGATGGTAGCTTGTATCTTTTCAATGTATTTTTTACTTCAATTCATAATTTATTCTAAAATTTCTATATGTACAATTTTCACCGGATGGGGGAGTAGCCACGAACGACACAATCTTTGATGGTCCCATGATTGTGAATCGGGATTGGCGGGTGCATCGGAAGTGTCTCCTTGACAACACACTTAAGGAAGGGGAGCTTGCGAAGTTTTGATTCACCCACGATGTGTTCAAGCCCGACAACATCAGCGAGCTCCCGCTGTAGTTGCAGAAGGGTGATAGGGCTATGAATCAATTTTGCCATCGACTACTCAATTGTAAAGGCCACTGTGTCCGGCCTGCCAAACAACATGTCCTGCATTCACCAACCGCATTATACACGCAAACAATTATACCAGTATCATATACTTTCTTCATTCCAAAGTTGAAGATGTATTGATTTCTTGAAACGTCAAACTTCTCTATGTTTGAGCAAGTTGATAGGGAAAATATTGATATCTACAATACCAAATTGGTGTCATTAGATTCAACATATAATTTTTTTATCTTACTCAATTGGTAGTATTGTAGATATTGATACACATTTGTATACAAACTTTTGTTAAATATAGAAGTGTTTGACTTTCAAATGGGGTGGGGAGGGGGGGGGGGGGGAATATATGTCAACTATTAGTGTAATAGGAGCGTATTTATTTCTTCCGAAAAAAGAGGAGCACATTTATTTGTAAAGTGAAGAATCATCTTCTTACTTCTTGATCATTCATCGACATAATAAAAGTACCACTCCCTTCGTTCCATATGAACTGTCGCTCAAACATATCTACCTAGAGCCGCCGTTTGAGTGATAGTTAATATGGGATAGAAGTAGTAGTATATAATAAGGAAAATCGGAAATTCACTTTGGCACATGAGAGTATATGCTCCTGCCATTGAAAAATATATTTTAAAATGTCAAAAAAATCACCTCCTGTATAACAAATACTACAGTGAGTCAATGAAATAGGCACTACTAGGAAAATGCTTATCGGTAGGACATCAGTAGTAGCGCTGGAAAATAACAAGCGCTACTGCTAATTAGCAGTAGCGACGGTCTCGGGCAGCGCTACAAGTGATGCCTTAGCAGTAGTGCTAGAAATGGAAAGAGCGCTACTGCTAAGTGGGACCCAACGAGCCCACCGACGCCAGCTGTAGTAGCAGCGCGGCCCAAAATACAGCGCCATTGCTAAGATTTTAGCAGTAGCGCTTGCTTTGAAAACACAGCTATTGCTAATGGCCCCACTGAGGGAGTCCTGGATTAGGGGGTATCCGGACAGCCGGACTATATACTTTGGCCGGACTGTTGAACTATGAAAATACAAGATTGAAGACTTCGTCCCGTGTCCGGATGGGACTCTCCTTTGCGCGAAAGTCAAGCTTGGCGATTCGGATGCTAGATCTCCTTCTCTGTAACCGACTCTGTGTAACCCTAGCTCCCTCCGGTGTCTATATAAAGTGAAGGGTTTAGTCCGTAGGACAAGAACAATCATAATCATAGGCTAGCTTCTAGGGTTTAGCCTCTACGATCTCGTGGTAGATCAACTCTTGTAATACTCATATCATCAAGATCAATCAAGCAGGAAGTAGGGTATTACCTCCATCAAGAGGGCCCGAACCTGGGTAAACATCGTGTCCCCAGCCTCCTGTTACCATTAGCCTTAGATGCACAGTTCGGGACCCCCTACCCGAGATCCACCGGTTTTGACACTGACATTGGTGCTTTCATTGAGAGTTCCTCTGTGTCGTCGCGACAAGGCTTGATGGCTCCTTCAATCATCAACAACAACACAATCAAGCGAGAGACTTTTCTCCCCGGACAGATCTTCGTATTCGGCGGCTTCGTACTGCGGGCCAATTCGCTTGGCCATATGGAGTAGATTGACAGCTACGCCCCTGGCCATCAGGTCAGGTTTAGAAAGTTAAACTACACAGCCGACATCCGCGGAGACTTAATCTTCGACAGGTTCGAGCCCGCGTCAGGAGTGCCGAACGATCACGATGAGCATGACTTAGATCTGCCGTCGGACAGTATTCGGGATATCGCACCTGCTGCAGCTCCGGACTTCAATCTGGAGCAGATCGTGCCCCCCGAGGACGGATGGGTAGACCCCGCCACGGAGGTCGCACACTCATCGACGTTTGAGCCGAACAAAGACTCCACCTCTAAGGAAATCTGTATCACCGAACCCCCGGACTCGTCTCCGGCCTCAGGGTCCGAACCGCGCACGCCCGTGCCCATCGAATCTGATTGGGCACCGACCACGGAGTTCACTGCCGCGGATATCTTTCAGCACTCGCCCTTTGGTGACGTGCTAAACCCTTTAAGGTCTCTCTCTTTGTCAGAAGACCCTTGGTCGAACTATGTCCGGCTCGAGTGGGATACGGACGACGAAGGAATTCGCTGCCCACCCACCACCCACTTAATAGCAACTGTCGATGACTTAACCGACGCGCTTGACTTCGACTCCAAAGACATCGACGGTATGGACGTCGATGCGGGAGATGACATAGAACCACCGCCCACGGGCGCTGGACAGCCACCACATCATACGATATATACATGGTGGATACACCCAAGGAGGACAACGGCGACAAAAAGGATGCAACGGAGGATAAACCCCCCGGGCAGAAACTAAAGCGACGGCGCAGGCGCCGCTCTAAGTCCAGCCACAGTAAAAATAGCGATAACAGCGCAAGAAAAATTGACACCCCGGTCGACTCCAAAGGCAACAACGACCATATGGACCCAGCGATGGAGCAGGATGAGCCAGGTCACGCCGAACATAGCCCAGAGCAGACGCCCGATCACGGTGATCCCGAGGGTAGAACTCATCAACCTGCCTCCGGAGAAGAGGACAGTCCGGACGACGATGCATTCATCATTCCTGAAAAACGTTTGGAACAAGAGAACCTCCACCGAAGGCTTATGGCCACCGTGAGGAGCCTAAAAAAGTAGAAGCAAAGGCTTAAGGCCGCGCAGGATACGCTCAACCATAGATGGAACAAAGTGCTAGACACTAAAGAAAAATATGGCGATGATCGCCACACAAAGAGCTACCCAAAGCGCAAGCTGCTGTCAGAATTCGACGATGAGGCCATAGAGCCCATTCTGCCGAAGAATAATACGGCCGATCATCTGGACCGACCACCTCATGGCCGCGAGAGAGCGGCTACTGATGCTGCACATAAGCCCGCACATGATTTACGTGCTCTCCTGGACAAAAAGGCTGGTGCGACCAGGTCCATCTATGGATCCAGAGGACGTATCCCAACGCAAGATCATGGCCACCAAAACAATCATACTGATCGAATACCAGTTTGGAATCAACCCGACACAACAACCGTCAACAACATTCCATGACATGTCCGGATACAGATGGGCTGCGCACCCCCTGTGCTTCACCGACGAAGTGCTGGATCACGAATTTCCACAGGGATTCAAACCCGTGAATATAGAGGCATATAATGGAACGGCAGAACCTGGGGTCTGGATTGAGGATTTTATCCTTCATATCCACATGGCTCGTGGAGATGACCTCCATGCCATTAAATACCTGCCCCTCAAGTTGAAAGGACCAGCTCGGCATTGGTTGAAAAGCCTCCCCGAAAACTCAATTGGAAGTTGGGAGGAACTTGAGGATGCTTTCAGGGCCAATTTCCATGGGACCTATGTCCGACCTCCGGATGCAGACGATTTAAGTCACATAATACAACAACCCGAAGAGTCAGCCCGTAAGCTTTGGAACAGATTTCTCACTAAGAAGAATCAGATTGTTGATTGTGCGGATGCCGAAGCCCTAGCGGCCTTCAAGCACAGTATCCGGGGCGAATGGCTCACCAGACACCTCGGCCAAGAAAAGCCGAGGACAATGGCGTCCCTAACAAGCCTTATGACCCGCTTCTGCGCGGGCGAGGACAGCTGGTTGGCCCATAGAGACACCAGCGACCCGGGCACATCCGAAATTAGGGATGGCAACGGGAAGCCACGATGCAATAAAAACAAACATCGAAATAATGAAGAGAGCCTGGATAACACGGCGGTCAATGCCGGATTCAGGGGCTCTCGGCCCGGTCAACGGAAGAAGCCATTTAAAGGCAGCAAAGATGGACCGTCCGGCCTGAGTAAAGTCCTGGACAGATTGTGTCAAATTCATGGCACCCCTGAAAAACCTGTGAACCACACTCATAGAGAATGTTGGGTCTTCAAGCAGGCCGGCAAGCTAAATGACGAACACAAGGGAAGGGAAACACCAAGTGAAGACAGGGATGAGCCTCGTCAGCCGAACACTGGGGGACAGAAAAAATTCCCACCAGAAGTCAAAACAGTGAATATGATCTATGCGACCCACATACCGAAGAGAAGGCGCAAACACGCACTCAGAGACGTATACGCTGCAGATCCCGTTGCCCCCAAATTCAACCCTTGGTCGGCCTGTCCGATCACTTTTGATCGCAAGGATCACCCGACTAGTATCCAGCACGGAGGATCAGCTGCCTTGGTGCTCGACCCAATAATTGATGGATACCATCTCACTCGAGTCCTTATGGACGGCGGCAGTAGTCTTAATCTGATATATCAGGACACTGTTCGCAAGATGGGGATAGACCCGTCAAGAATCAGCCAAAGTAACACTACTTTTAAGGGAGTAATACCAGGCGTTGAGGCCCGCTGCACGGGCTCCCTCGTATTAGAGGTTACATTCGGTTCTCCCGACAACTTCGGAAGCAAAGAATTAATCTTCGACATCGCTCCCTTTCGAAGCGGCTATCACGCACTACTCGGAAGAACGGCCTTCGCTCGCTTCAACGCAGTACCGCACTATGCCTACCTTAAACTCAAGATGCCCGGTCCACATGGCGTCATTACAGTTAGCGAAAACACAGAGCGTTCCTTACATGCGGAAGAATATGTGGCGGTTCTAGCATCCGAACACTAAGCGGCCGCTCCTACCAGAATACATGATGGGTCGTCAAGACCACGAACACGGGTAGACGAGTCCGGTGCACCACCGGTGGTAATAGCCCAGATAAACCTGAGCTGGGGTCCATAGATATACCCCCATAGGTGGTACTAGGGGCTGCAAACACGTCACAAAGCCCACAGTTCAGCTTGACTTTATTAATATAACAATATATTGCATTTTCATTGTTCATTGAGAATAACCAACTTCTCGCACGACTACACTAGACTCTTTTACATGAGTTTTCCTTTTTCTCACAGATGACAATCATGCTACACCCTTCCAGGATACGGCACAACGGAGACAAAGGCACAGACGTGCAACAGGGCCCCGCTCAAAGGTTTCTCTTTAGATTAAGCCCCTGTGTAAACCTTCTTTAATGTCTCTTGTTGCTTGACATCCCATGGGTATTTAATACACCCACGACAGATACTGGTGTTATTGGCATTTCGCCACGACAGATTAATGCACGTACGTGGAAATACAGGGTTCATAATCGAGGGCGTTACCCAGCCCAGTATATGTTACAAAGTCCGAATACCTTCGGGAGTGTTCGGCGTCGCGAGTTTGGCCTTATATGCATCATCTCCAAATCATGTCTTTGGTCAAATGTTGGGTTTGCCTGGCTCCTGGGTTTGGTGCCTTACATTCTGTTTTATCGGCTAAGGCGGCCAAAGGATAACTACTGCGATTGTGCCCTAGTTATTCCGGATGAGCACCTCAGTAGAGAAAGCCGAAAACTGACTGTCATGATACAGCGAGAGACTGGTCAACCACTCGAGGACTTATTGGAATCTTCGGGATTCCTCCGCATTAACGAAGGACCGTTACCCGGTCATGTACATATGCGCACCGTATTCGGATGCACGCGGAAGTACCAGGGGCTATATAGTAGCCCCACTGTCAAACTCCTATGGCTAAGTGAAAGTGTTACTGCTATATAGTCCAGTTGCCTAGTTCGACGTGCGATCACCTCTTAATGGACCAAGATATTGGATCAAGTGTGATTATGCACATTTTCACAAACACCCTCGCATTATAAGCGTGGGGACTGAAGCCAACGACTGCAAACTTTCAGGTTATATACATACATAAACGGCCGCACAGGAGGCACTACAATACTTTCGGGCAGAAGTATAAACACATCCTTTATAATTAAAACAACATTGTTTTTACAATCGAAAGACTTGCCACTTGAACATGACACTCTTGGAGCACTGAGACTCTATTAAACGGGCGCCTTCTATGACTTGCTCAAAATAGTGCTCGGCCAGGTCCTGGCTTCCTGCCGAACTCTGGGTTGCAATACCAGTGGCCTCCATATCTTCCCAATATGTTTTCACATGGGCAAGAGCCATCCGCGCACCTTCTATGCACGCCGACTTCTTTACAGCATCGATACGCGGCACAACGCCAAGGAATTGTTGCACTAAACCAAAATAAATGTCCAGACTTGGTCCCTTCGGCCAAAGATCATTTATGACAGATCTCATTGTAAGACTGAACAACCTATGGAGCTCGGCCCAAGCGGCCATCCTTTCATTCAATGGCAGCAGACGCGTTGGAGCACTGAACTGCGACCAGAACAACCTTTCCACCTCATGATCTTTCTTATCCTTGAAGAACTTGGTTGCAGTTGGAGAAGTATTTTTTGCCAGGTCCATATACGCGTCTGCAGCACTCCATAACTGATCCAGAGGAGCGTACTTTGGATCTCCGAACTTCATTCGCAACAAATAGGAACTCCCAGCCGCGATATTTCCGGCTTGTCGAAGCTCCTCCCGCATAGCTCTGACTTCAGAGCGTGTCTCCTTGGTTGCATCCAGGGCCTTCTTCAGGTCAGCCTCTTTCGCTTGGCTCTCCTTTTCAAGGAGCTCATATCGGCTGGCAGCATCTTTCAGCTCCACAGCCATCTCAGCTATTTCATCCTCGCTCTGGCGATGAGCAGCCTGTTCAGCTCTTAACTCCTCGGCCGCCTTTAGGGCAGCCGCATTGCTTATCCTGGCTTGTTCCTTGGTTAAGGCAAGTTCCGCCCTTAGGGCTTCCATGGTAGCAGCTCCATCTGCAGCCACAACATATTATAGATATTAGCATCATGCTCCTCTTGATATTTGCTGATAATCCAAAAGAAAACACGTACCCTGTGACTCGTCGATCCGCTTGTTCACAAGCGCGATGTCGGCATCCGCCACATCAAGTTGTCACCTCAGTTCGGCGAATTCAGCACTCCGGTCAACTGCCGGACCCTTAGCCATCTGCACATAATACAGTGCAATCCTTACTTGGGAGTATGATCCTCCTTTTGCTGCCTAGGGCTGGCAACCAGAGTCTCAGGGGCTACTATCTATACGGAGCACACCTAGCGTGTGCGGTACAACCGAAAGATTATGTATTTCGTGGCATACCTCAAAGCCTTTGAACAGGCTCGTAAAAGCTTCATTTAACCCGCCTTTGGTGGATGAAATCTTCTCAAATACCGTACCCATTAAAGTACGGTGAGCCTCTGAGGGAGCAGCTCGCTCCAAAAGGCCCGTCAGTATGTCCGGCTGAGCGCCGGACAGTCTCGTACTCTTCCTATTACCCTCCTTGGGAGCCGAACACTCCGGGCTTTGGGTCGCCGATGCATTGACTTCTGGCCTGGATGGATCAGGAATCCTCCGTGACGACACCTCGGGGTCGCCCGCCCCATGGGGTGGGGAGGCAGGTGGAGTTTCACTCTCCATCATCTCCGGAAGAAGATCCCCCAAAGACGAACTCTGTTGAGAAGGGCTACTAGCCGGACTGCAAGAGATAGACCCTGGTTATTGCTCCCGGAGGAAAAGGCAGTATATATTTATTAAAATACTATTAAGTAACTTACATCTCGGTGGAGGGTTGGCCCGTTTGTGGGCATTGCATGGTGAGAACGCCCTCTGGGGCTGGGCCCCCTGGCGAAGTTTTATTCCCTTGATTAGGCGCCTCCGTTCCCAAGTCTTCGGAGGTGGCCCTTTTCTTCCCGCGGGGGGAGGGAACCTTAGATTCACCTCCCCGATTATCCTCCATTGTGGAGACATTAATCCCCCCGGTTTGGATGTACAATGTATGGAGCTCGTTCTCGGCTTCTCTACTCTTCCCTTCATCTTTCCCTGATGGCACTTGATTCAGTGCGCGTCTAAGCATCCTAGTTAAGGCAGGATTCGGCGAGCCTTCTGGAAGCGGGGCCGGACACCTGATCATCTCCGCCTTGCTGAGCCAATCCTGGCCGCGGATAGTTTTCAGAATAATGTTGTGATAAATATGAACAGAGTGTTCAGTTGTAAGGTTACTTACTTGGGTGTCTGGACGATTGCAGTTCAAACCCACATCCTTGGTGGTGTCCGGACACTTTATGCGTGATCCGAAGATGACCTATACATCCCTTCCGGCATCATGCCAAAGAAGTGCTGAATTGTTCGCGGTCCTTCTGGGTTGAACTCCCACATTCGGAGAGGTCGACGTTTGCACGGCAGGACCCGTCGAACTAGCATTACATGAATTACTTTGATGAGGCTGATATCCCCTTCAAGAAGCTCCCGAATACGGCTTTGCAATGTTGGTACGTCATTAGCAGGCCCCCAGTCCAGTCCCACGTTGGCCCACAACGCCAGTTGAGGCGGAGGGCACGAGCGGAAGGCAGGGGCAGCCGCCCACTTTGTGCCTCGGGGAGCTGTGATATAGAACCACCTCCGTTGCCACAAATCGGACACCTCCGGGAAGGAACCTTCTGGACATGAAACATCGGTGCTTTTGCTTATTATAGCGCCTCCGCACTCTGCATGTAGCCCATCGATCACCTTCGGCTTTACATTGAAGGTCTTGAGCCATAAGCCGAAGTGTGGGGTGATGTGGCGGAAGGCTTTGCACACGACGATGAACGAGGAGATGTGAAGGATGGAATCCGGAGCTAGGTCGTGAAAATCTAGCCCGAAATAGAACATGAGCCCTCTCACGAAAGGATCAAGAATGAAGCCTAAGCGTCGGAGGAAGTGGGAAAAAAATATAACGCTCTCGTTGGGTTCGGGAGTGGGGATGACCTTCCCTTGGGCAGGAAGCCTATGCTTGATGTCGGCGGTCAGATACCTGGCCTCCCTGAGCTTCACAATGTCCTCCTCTGTGACAGAGGAGGCCATCCACCGACCTTGAAGGTTGGATCCGGACATGATTAAAGATCCGAAGTGCTTAAGCTCGAGCTTTGGGTGATGGAACTCGAGGTGGAGGAAGGAGCAAGCATGGGAAGAAAGGGATAGGCCTAGGTCCCTCTATAAAGGAGGTGAATATCAAGTGTCCTCAGCGTGACCGTTTGGGACTTGCCTAAAAACAAGGAGTCATACCAACAAGCGTAGTTGGGTTACCCACACCTGTATTGATGAGAATATCACGATAAGGGGGACACGATCTCTGCTTCGACAAGACGTGCCAATAAAACCGCCTTGCAATACGTGTAGTGGTAGGCAGGGAAAAATGGTTCGTATTAAACCGGGCCGCGGCATGAGGACACGCTGTGAAAAGTTGTCAGCAGGTTAGATTTATAAAGTATCGTGCTCTCTATGGTGGTATGTGGAATTTATTTTGCAGAGTCGGACACGGTCTTCATGTTCTAAATTTACCTTGGAGTATTCGGAGATGGAACCCGCCTTGCAATGCCGAAGACAATCTGCACGCCGGACTCATCGTCATTGAATGCTGGTTCAGGGTCTACTGAGGGAGTCCTTGATTAGGGGGTATCCGGACAGCCGGACTATATACTTTGGCCGGACTGTTGGACTATGAAGATACAAGATTGAAGACTTCGTCCCGTGTCCGGATGGGACTCTCCTTTGCGTGGAAGGCAAGCTTGGCGATTCAGATGCTAGATCTCCTTCTCTGTAACCGACTCTGTGTAACCCTAGCCTCCTCCGGTGTCTATATAAACCGGAGGGTTTAGTCCGTAGGACAAGAACAATCATAATCATAGGCTAGCTTCTAGGGTTTAGCCTCTACGATCTCGTGGTAGATCAACTCTTGTAATACTCATATCATCAAGATCAATCAAGCAGGAAGTAGGGTATTACCTCCATCGAGAGGGCCCGAACCTGGGTAAACATCGTGTCCCCCAGCCTCCTGTTACCATTAGCCTTAGACGCACAGTTCGGGACCCCCTACCCGAGATCCGCCGGTTTTGACACCGACACCCACTTAGTAGTAGCGCTGCTCCTAACAAGCGCTACTACTAAGCACCATAGCAGTCGCTTTCAATAAAACAGCGCTACTGCTAGGCGTGGCTGGTGCCACCTTTTCACCCCCTCCCCCATTTGCCCTCTCCCCCTCCTTTCCCCTCTCCCCTCTCTAAGTTTGTTCTCCCCATTATTGCCCTTCTTCTATCTTCTCTGCTAGTAGCTTCCTCCTAGTAGTGAGACTGTCACTTGTAGTAATTACTTTGGATCCTTGGGGAATTTTCGCTGGTAGTATCAGTCTTTTCTTAGACTACACATAATGGAAGTAACATATGTGGTAACATCATACATATCTAGGCAAAATAGATGATGTGGCAAGTAATTAATGAAGAAAAAAAGAGAAATGTGGTAACATAGCTAGTTACTCATAGCATGATGCTGGTCATAGTGGGGAGTATCATATACTAGTATCATACATATGATACTAGTGTATGATACTACATCCATAGTGCATAGTATCATAGGTTAGTATCATAGATGGTCCTATTTATTGCCATGCATGACACATACTCCCTTCGTTCCTAAATATTTGTATTTCTAGAGATTTCAATAAGTGACTACATGCGGAGCAAAATGAGTGACTCTACACTCTAAAATATACCTATAAATATCCGTATGTGGTAGTCCATTTAAAATCTCTAAAAAGACAAATATTTAGGAACGGAGGGAGTAGTAGCATAACATTTATTACGATACGGTATCTACTTATGTTACTATAACACTCCCTCTCTTCTTTAATTGTCTACCACATAAGCATGTTTGCGAGAGCTAAGTGCATGATACCGGTTATGTTGCCCCCACTATGGCCAGCCTGAATAACATCACACATACCAAGATAAGATAAATCTACAACCTAATAAATGAAGTGTTGCATGACACCACACACATGTTACTCCCGACTATAGAGGTAATAACATAGACATGTTACTAGCTAAATTACTTCCCACTGTAACTAGTCGTACAGAGAGTGGTAGTTTTATTAGTCACTATACTTACCATCATCAAGGCCTTAATGTTGTCGGGGGAGAAGCGGAGGCCATCCTTCCCACTGGGTTGGTTCCCATCAGTGAGTAACGCGAGTAGGCCGTCGTCGGGGTTCTTGCCCCTCCTCACGTGCTCGTCAATGATCTTGTCCAAAAACTTTCTGAGAGCGCGCGCATGGTGCGGAGGCGGAGGTCAAAGCCCTGCCGGCCCATCCAGCTAAGCCAAGGGAAGAAGTCACAATACGAGACGTGAAACTGAAAGCTTGTGAGACGGCTAAACAAGCTTCCTCCCCCCCCCCCACCCGCTCTAGGGTTCCTTCCTTCCTCCCCCTGCCACCGTCGGCCTTCCTAGGCCCCGCCACCGCTGCCGGCCGCCCCTGCCTCCGCCCCTGCCCCCTCCCCCCTCTCCCTTCCCCTGGATCTGCTCCGTGCCGCCTCCCCGG
Source organism: Triticum aestivum (assembly GCF_018294505.1). Classification (NCBI taxonomy): domain Eukaryota; kingdom Viridiplantae; phylum Streptophyta; class Magnoliopsida; order Poales; family Poaceae; genus Triticum; species Triticum aestivum. Next base: position 472,744,245 of record NC_057813.1, read on the forward strand.
GAGGTGGCCGGGGCGGCGCGCGCCCCGCCCCTCCTTCAGCCGCCATCGTCTCTCCTACCCTCCCTACCGCCACCGACGGGCGCCCCCGGCGCTGGCCGAGTGGTGTTGGTGGCGGCAGGGCTTGCTTGTCCCCCGCGCGTGGCTCCCTGCCCGGGGCATGGGGCGGCGGCGGTGCTCCTCGACTTGATGACGGCTCGGCGTCCCGGCAGCGGTGGCCGGCGGCGCGCGCGGTGATGGTGCGGCCCCTTGGCGGCATGACGGCATGGTGGCGGAGGTTGGCCAGTGGCACGCCCCTAGCCCAGATCGGGGCCTGCGGGCCCCATCTGGGTCCTGGCAGGCCAACCCCCGGCATGGCTTCATCGTCATCTGTGTGATGAGGAGGTGGAGCAGCTCGGACGGGGGGCAGCGACACCGACGGTGTGCCGGCTGCAGCGCGGAGGCGGGAGCTGTCCGGGCCTCTAAGGGCCCAACCAGGCCTATGGGGCCATGGGCCCGGTAGGCTCCTGCTTTGGTGTTGGATCGGCTACCGTCGTGGACGGTGGAGGTGGGGGCCTCCAGTATGCTAACGGTGCTGCTGCCCTATGTTGGGGAACGTTGCAGAAAATAAAAAAATTCTATGCTTCACCAAGTCAATCTATGAGTTCATCTAGCAACAAGAGAGAGGAGTGCATCTACATACCCTTGTAGATCGCGAGCGGAAGCGTTCAATAGAACGGGGTTGAGGGAGTCGTACTCGTCGTGATCCAAATCACTGATGATCCTAGTGCTGAACGGACAGCACCTCCGCGTTCAACACACGTATGGTTGGGGAAGACTTCTCCTCCTTCTTGATCCAGCAAGGGGGAAGGAGAGGTTGATGGAGATCCAGCAGCATGACGGCGTGGTGGTGGATGCAGCAACGATATCGGCAGGGCTTCGCCAAGCACTACGAGAGGGAGAGGTGTAGCAGAGGGAGAGGAAGGCGCCAAGAGCATGGATGCGGCTGCCCTCCCTCCCCCCTCTTTATATAGGGCCCCTAGGGGGGTGCCGGCCCTAGGAGATGCAATCTCCAAGGGGGGCGGCGGCCAGGGGGGAAACTTGCCCCCCCAAGCTAGGTGGAGGCGTCCCCACCCCTAGGGTTTCCAACCCTAGGCGCAGGGGGCCCAAGGGGGGCGCACCAGCCCACCAGGGGCTGGTTCCCCTCCCACTTCAGCCCATGGGGCCCTCCGGGATAGGTGGCCCCACCCGGTGGACCCCCGGGACCCTTCCGGTGGTCCCGGTACAATACCGGTGACCCCCGAAACTTTCCCGATGGCCGAAACGTGACTTCCTATATATAATTCTTCACCTCCAGACCATTCCGTAACTCCTCGTGTCGTCCGAGATCTCATCCGGGACTCCGAACACCTTTCGGGTTACTGCATACTAATATCTCTACAACCCTAGCGTCACCGAACCTTAAGTGTGTAGACCCTACGGGTTCGGGAGACACGCAGACATGACCGAGACGACTCTCCGGTCGATAACCAACAGAGGAATATGGATACCCATGTTGGCTCCCACATGCTCCTCGATGATCTCATTGGATGAACCACGATGTCAAGGATTCAAGTAACCCCGTATACAATTCCCTTTGTCAATCGGTATTTTACTTGCCTGAGATTCGATCGTCGGTATCCCAATACCTCGTTCAATCTCGTTACCGGGATGTCACTTTACTCGTACCGTAATGCATGATCCCGTGACCAAACACTTGGTCACTTTGAGCTCATTATGATGATGCATTACCGAGTGGGCACAGAGATACCTCTCAGTCAAACGGAGTGACAAATCCCAGTCTCGATCCGTGTCAACCCAACAGATACTTTGGGGGATACCCGTAGTATACCTTTATAGTCACCCAGTTACGTTGTGACGTTTGGTACACCCAAAGCACTCCTACGGTATCCGGGAGTTACACGATCTCATGGTCTAAGGAAAAGATACTTGACATTGGAAAAGCTCTAGCAAACAAACTACACGATCTTGTGCTATGCTTAGGATTGGGTCTTGTCCATCACATCATTCTCCTAATGATGTGATCCTGTTATCAACGACATCCAATGTCCATAGTCAGGAAACCATGACTATTTGTTGATCAACGAGCTAGTCAACTAGAGGCTTACCAGGGACATATTGTGGCCTATGTATTCACATATGTATTACGATTTCTGGATAACACAATTATAGCATGAATAAAAGACAATTATCATGAACAAGGAAATATAATAATAATCATTTTATTATTGCCTCTAGGGCATATTTCCAACAGTCTCCCACTTGCACTAGAGTCAATAATCTAGTTACATTGCGATTAATCGAACACCCATAGAGTTCTGGTGTTGATCATGTTTTGCTCGCGGAAGAGGTTTAGTCAACGGATCTGTGACATTCAGATCCGTATGCACTTTGTAAATATCTATGTCTCCATCTTGAACGTTTTCATGAATGGAGTTGAAGCGACGCTTGATGTGCCTGGTCTTCTTGTGAAACCTGGGCTCCTTGGCAAGGCCAATAGCTCCAGTGTTGTCACAGAAGAGAGTGATCGGCCCCGACGCATTGGGCATGACTCCTAGGTCGGTGATGAACTCCTTCATCCATATTGCTTCATGCGCTGCCTCCGAGGCTGCCATGTACTCCGCTTCACATGTAGATCCCGCCATGACGCTCGGCTTGCAACTACACCAGCTTACTGCCCCACCATTCAAAATATAAACTTATCCGGTTTGTGACTTAGAGTCATCCAGATCTGTGTCGAAGCTAGCATCGATGTAACCCTTTACGACAAGCTCTTTGTCACCTCCAAAAACGAGAAACATATCCTTAGTCCTCTTCAAGTACTTCAGGATATTCTTGACCGCTTTCCAGTGTTCCTTGCCGGGATTACTTTGGTACTTTCCTACCAAACTTACGGCAAGGCTTACATCAGGTCTAGTACACAGCATGGCATACATAATAGACCCTATGGCTGAGGCATAGGGGATGACACTCATCTCTTCTATATCTTCTGCCGTGGTCGGGCATTGAGCCGAGCTCAATCTCACACCTTGCAATACAGGCAAGAATCCTTTCTTGGATTGATCCATTTTGAACTTCTTCAATATCTTATCAAGGTATGTGCTTTGTGAAAGACCTATGAGGCGTCTCGATCTATCCCTATAGATCTTGATGCCTAATATGTAAGCAGCTTCTCCAAGGTCCTTCATTGAAAAACACTTATTCAAGTAGGCCTTAATGCTGTCCAAAAGTTCTATGTCATTTCCCATCAAAAGTATGTCATCCACATATAATATGAGAAATGCTACAGAGCTCCCACTCACTTTCTTGTAAACGCAGGCTTCTCCATAAGTCTGCATAAACCCAAACGCTTTGATAATCTCATCAAAGCGAATGTTCCAACTCTGAGATGCTTGCACCATCCCATAAATGGATCGCTGGAGCTTGCATACCTTGTTAGCATTCTCAGGATCGAAAAAACATTCCAGCTGCATCATATACAGTTCTTCCTTAAGATAGCCATTAAGGAATGCCGTTTTGACGTCCATTTGCCATATCTCATAATCATAGTATGCGGCAATTGCTAACATGTTTCGGATGGACATCAGCTTCGCTACAGGAGAGAAACTCTCATCGTAGTCAACCCCTTAAATTTGCCGATAACCCTTAGCGACAAGTCGAGCTTTATAGATGGTAACATTACCATCCGTGTCCGTCTTCTTCTTAAAGATCCATTTATTTTCTATCACTCGCCGATCATCGGGCAAGTCTGTCAAAGTCCATACTTTGTTTTCATACATGGATCCTATCTCGGATTGCATGGCTTCAAGCCATTTGTTGGAATCTGGGCCCGCCATCGCTTCTTCATAGTTCGAAGGTTCACCGTTATCTAACAACATGATTTCTAGGACAGGGTTGCCATACCACTCTGGTGTGGAACGTGTCCTTGTGGACCTAAGAAGTTCAGTAGCAACTTGATCCGAAGTACCTTGATCATCATCATTAATTTCCTCTCCACTCGGTGTAGGCACCACATGAACATTTTCCTAAGCTGCACTACTTTCCTGTTCAAGAGGTAGTACTTCATCGAGTTCTACATTCCTCCCACTTACTTCTTTCGAGAGAAACTCTTTCTCCAGAAAGGACCTATTCTTGGCAACAAAGATCTTTCCTTCGGATCTAAGGTAGAAGGTATACCCAATGGTTTCCTTAGGGTATCCTATGAAGACGCATTTTTCTGACTTGGGTTCGAGCTTTTCAGGTTGAAGTTTCTTGACATAAGCATCGCATCCCCAAACTTTTAGAAACGACAGCTTAGGTTTCTTCCCAAACCATAATTCATACGGTGTCGTCTCAACGGATTTAGATGGTGCCCTATTTAAAGTGAATCTAGCTGTCTCTAGAGCGTATCCCCAAAATGATAGTGGTAAATCGGTAAGAGACATCACCGCGTTATCCTCTTCTTGAAGGCATGTGAAGCAGGCAAAAGGAGTGTCCTGAAGGCCATGCCTCGCTCTTTGATCAGGCGTCCAAATCCGGTGCTGAACTGCCAACCACACAAATAATTTGCACTTGAGGAGGGCCCAGCTCTTCCAAATGCATGAGGCGTAAGGGACCCTCTCCGCACCCAAACAGAGCCTGTGATACGTGGATTTGGCAGTGTAACACCCAGAAGGATCAGCCGGCCAAGAAAAAGAATCTTTAGGAGTGGGGTCATGGTTCACCGTGCTGATAGCAAGGTTTAGATGAAGAAGTTGCAAGTGACCACCAAAGTTAACTTCACCGGAAATGTCCAGCAGCCATCTAGCATTTTGCAAGCCTTCCTCAACCGTGCGACGGTTGATCGTTCTCGTGTCCACCAAGGCATGTATATATGGTGCAATGTCTTTTACCGCAAAGCCATGAATCCACCTATCTCTCCAGAACAGAACTCTGTTGCCCACTCCAACCTCAATGTGCACCAAACTATCAAAAATCGCTTGAGCCTCTTTGTCCACAGCCATGGGTAGCCCTTGCCACGACCTCTCAGGGTCCGTCCTTCTCAACCACTCCCACCTCACTCTCAACACCAAGCCTTGTAGCTGCATGTTGCGCACGCCCAAACCTCCAAGCCACGTGGGCTTACAACATGAGTTCCAAGCCACCAAACACTGACCTCCATTGACTTTCTCTTTGCCGTCTCAAAAGAAGGAGCGCATCCATTGATCTAACTCTTCAAACACCCAAGCGGGAGCTTCCGTGACCATGAAATGATGAATAGGCTTTGCAGAGATCACAGACTTAACCAGCACCAAACGTCCCGATCGGTGCAACAGGCCTCTCTGCCAGGCCGGGGCAGACTTCTTGGCTTGGTCGATCATGGGCTGCCACTCCGCCCTTGAGAGCTGTCTTATGGCCAATCGGAGGCCAACGTACTTACAAGGGAAACTCCCCATCCGACAATGCAGAATGGACTCGACCCGGTCCCGGTCAGTGTTGTTCCCGTGGATCATGATGGCTAGCGACTTATGATAGTTGACCCATAGGCCAGAGGCTGCACCGAAAGTGTGTAACACGGATCTGACGAACGTGAGGTCCAGCACCCGGGGTTTAACGAATAGCACCGCGTCAACTGCGTAGATCGACACTGATTGGTGAGCAGCGATGCCAGTGAAGCTACTACAAACTCCAAAACTCTCAGCCTTGATCATGATTCTTGACAGCACATCCATGGCGATCACAAAGAGCAAAGGCGAAACCGCCCCCCCCCCCCCCCCCCCCGCCCCCGCCCCCCTGGCCTAAGTCCCTTGGTGTGGGTGAAGCTTCTACCGGGAACTCCATTAACAATCACCCTTGTGCTAGCCGTCTTGAGAAGGATCGAGATCCAAGTGCACCACTTGTGGCCAAAGCCTTTGGTCCTCACCACCTCGAACAGAAACGCCCAGTTAAGCGAGTCGAAGGCCCTAGAAATATCAAGCTTCAAGAACACACTATCCTCCTTGCGCGCATGAATCTTCCTGGCAACTTGCCTAACAAGAAGAAAGTTGTCATGCAAGTGCCTCCCACAGATAAAGGCGGATTGATTTGCCGTGACTATCTCCTTCATTCTTCTTCGGGCTCTATTCACAGTGGCACGTCGTTTTGATGCGGTGAGCGGTGCTCCTGTCCGCCAACTAAAGGATCCCGTTTTGGGTGCGGAATATATTAAAGAGCTGACGACGCGCGCTGACTCACTTAGAACACGGTTAATACAAGTAGGAGTAGACTGATTTTAGGATTAGCTATTAGACCTCCGGAATGCGTGGTATCATGTACTACCTCCGTTTTTATTTATCCCACATATTAGCTTTGGTCAAAGTCAAGTTTTACAAACTTCGAAAAAGTTTATAGACAAAAATATTAACATGTACAATAACAAATCAATACCGTTAGATTCATTATTGAACGTACTTTCTCGTCATATATATTTGTTATCGTAAATATTTATATTCTTTTCTATAAACTTGATCAAACTTTATGAAGTTTGAATTTAGTCAACTCTAATATGCAGAGTAAATAAAAACGGAGGGAGTACTAGAATGCATCATAATCTAATGATCCCTTCATTTTTAATTACTATTGGCTTTGACTGAATTAAAACTTTATAAGGTTTGATTAACTTTGTAGAAAAATTTGAACATTTACAATAAAAAATCTATGTGGTGTGAAAATATATTCAATGATGAATCTAATGGTATTTTTAGTGTTGTATATGCTAATATATTTTTTACAAACTTGGTGGAAATATAATCAATGATGAAACTAATGGTATTGATTTAGTGGAGTAAATAAAAACGAAGGGAGTATCATAGTGTCATCTTATTTGTTAATTTACAGAATCTAGGTTTTGTATCAGATTCATTTTTGCATTCAATTTTATCATTTTTGTTCGCTATGATATTGTATCATAGGTTTATTCCTCAACATCGTCTGCTTAAATTTCAATCCGCACTAAAACACCGGCAAACTCTATTTTTGAGGAAAACGAGTGCCCTAATATAATAGCGTTGCAAACTATGAAATTTGTTCCCCGCTCAACATTTGCCTTTGTTGCTAACACCTCTCTCATCATTAGTTATAGTGCCACATCGTCTTTTTCACTTAGGTGGCATTGTATGATACTCATAGTGGAGTATTTAATTCAATATCATGCAGCCTCAAGCAATGTTAACTACACATATTATTTCTCTTAAAAAATAGTCATATTGTAGACATGTCATAGTATTAATTGAGGAGAAAAAGGATACTAGTGTCATACTCCCTCCATACAAGAATATAAGTCGGGCTATGTTTTTAGGTCTTCAATTTGAGTAGTGAAACATCGGAAGTGCCTATCTAAGCCCGAGCTCAAATGTGCTCTTTATCTCGGTCGCCTATTCACATCTAGATTCAAACCTCCCGTGGTATATAACTATGTATAGCGATCCGTACTTTTCGTAAAGTCTACACGCTGGCCCACCGATGTCGGCTCGTAAGTGAAACAGTTGCCGTTAAAAATCCACCCGCACAGATGCCCACTTACGCAAAAAAAAAAAAAACTTACGATATGGGCCACGGCTCGATTGCAGCCTAGCCTAACGCCGTCCATTTGCAGCTGCAAATTTACTGCCCCCACCCCCCCTCCCACCGCAAGATTGGTTGAAAGGAAAATCGCCGCCGGCGGCACCTAGCACTCTGTCCTGATTCAAACCCAAGAGCCGCAAGTTGCTTCACGCCATGACTTTCTCCTCATCGTCCCTGCTGGTCTCCACCGCAGCCCATGCCTCCGGCGGGGTCGGGGTCGGCCGGCGACATCCTGCCTCTCAGTCCCTACCCAGATTGCGGCGACAGCGTTATCACCTGGATTTACAACAGCGGAACTAGCATATCTAATTTTTTTGAACCATGCATCATGGCTTTCTCTACGGCAACAACATACTGAATCTCGTTCTGAAAATTTTAGGTCCAAAATGGCATAGCCATCCTAAGAGAGCAAACGCCCGTTGCCTATCTCACCTGAGCACAGCGCGGGGCTACATGCAACTGGACATGATTAAGTTTGCTGATAAGCTTTTATCCGCACTCAGCAAGAGGTGCACTAAGCAACTAACCCAATGCATCAGAATACACCTAATATGTCGTGCTCGAGTAGTCCTGAATACATTGCCATAGAAACGCATACCAAAAACCAAAATGATACCATCTAGACTCCAGCAGACCACCAATCTAGTAGAACAGAACTTGGATCATGAAGCTTGGAGCTCACCCTTATTTCCTTTCATCGAAATCACCTCATATGCAATCAAGTTTCAGAGGTATGCAAGGCAGTGCTGCAGCATACAACCAACAATTGTCAGAAAACAACTTCAGGGCCAATTTGATCGTTCAGAATAGAGCTATCCTCACTGCAGTGCTGCAGCTCACCCTTGTTATCTGACTTTCCAGGTACAAACCATTGTACTCACGGATGTAGTGAAAGACATACACGGATCCACCCAACTATCCTCACTGCCATAGAATATGGTGCACGGCAAGTGTCCAATCGCCGTCCACAAAATATCGGCAAGGGATAAAAGCATCATGGGCCATAAGCACTTAAATCTCACAGCTCTCATGCATGCCGTAGTTGTATGTTATGCTCCACCCCATTACCGGCATGTGCCAACCTGCAATGTTTTGCATGAATACATTCACGTAGACTATCAAGCACCAGTTTGGCATTGGCCTCATGCTTAATGTGCATGTCATCGTCCTAGCCAGATGTCTTGCAAGGATCAATGACAAACAGTGTTCGCTCCTCCACATCCACAACATATGGCGAGAAATACCCCGTCAACTTATACCCGGTTTCAGGACAACGACATTGCCTGAGGGGTTCTCAGCAAAACCCATCACTTCTTTATTGAAAGCACTCAGGCAAGACAGACAAAAGGCCCTGCTGGGTGCCACCAGCTCCTATCATGAGCCTGAAACTATAACTCTTCCAAAAAGAGTTCAGACAATTGTTCCGTAAACCAGAAATCACCCAGAGTATGAATCATACTATGTAACTTTATTTTCACAGATGGGAGGTAAGTGCACACTATCATCCACGTTATTATCAAAATTCTGAACTACTTGCACATTCGATTAGATTTTCCTAAAATGTCGCAAAAGCAGTAAAAACTGTACTAAAAATGATTCATATCATGCAGCATTATTTCACAGCCGACAGTATCATATATGTTATTGTCAAACTTCTGAATGCTTGCACATCCGTCACGCTTTACTAACATGGCGCAAAAACTAGTAAGAACATTACTATTTTTGAATTTCTACCAACCAATAGCGCATACATATCTCAACATCACCTTTGTCATGCCAAATGGATTGATTGCACAATTTATCATATTGGTAATTGCATCCGTATGATAAACATTGTTTACTAAGTATCCCAAATTAATAAATAAACAAGCAACACAAGCAAGACCACACACACCAACGCGAGATTTGTTCCGTGCAAAATCAGAACGAACCTCTTAGACCATCCTGGCGCTTGAGGGTTCATTTCCCCCGTCGAGATTTCTGATTGTCTCTATGTGGTACAATGTACCACCTGTTATCCTCTGCTCGTAAAAGTCTAACCAGAGCAGGGCACTCAAGACCTTGTGTTGTCGACCCCAGCTTTACCCTGCAGAAATGTTCACACACTTTAAGCAATTACCAACACTGCAAGTACACCCAAACATAACTGAATTACTGAACACAAAATACCAACAGGAAAATTAATAACTAACCGAGCACCCACAAACTATCTCCTGCATGCACTCTGTCCTCTTGACATTTAGCCATCTCTTGCCATACCGGATGCCAAAACCTTCTCCCACGAAAACAAGTTGTAGAAGTCATACACCTCGGCCACAGAGTCGAAAGTACCATTAAGAAACGGTGTGATCACATTTTCAGATGGGTTCTTCGCGAAACACCTGACTGCCTTCTCAAACGCACTCGCACGAGGTGGGCACGGTGTTCTGATGGGGGCAGCAGCACCAACCCTTAGCCTGCAAACACACGCAACACAAATCATGAAATTTCTAACTGCATAAAGCAATCAATGTACAAAACAGAGCACATATAGCATGAATTTTTTTTCTAATCGCAGTGAGAAATCAGTCTACCAACACAGGCTCATATACTATGAATTTTCAAAATGCAGACACCAAGCATACTGCAAACACCAGTACATAATTTAGTAATTTCCTTACTGCAGACCAGCCTGAAAACACAGGAGCTCATATAGTATCTCTAAATGCATGGAGCAAACAGTCCACAACCACCAGAAAATAAATCAGAAATCTTTTCACTAGAGAGAGTAATCAGCCCGCATTTGTACTTTCAGAGACTATAGATGCCTGAATTTTGTGAATGCATAGAACAAATCAGCGTGCAAACACAGGCACATACATCAGGAAATTTATTAATGCTGAATCAACACTTGCTCTAACTACATGATTTATCCAGTCATTTCTACTTTCATTTTGAAGTCACAGAATATCTAATGTAAGGCAAAGTTACTACTTCACCAACCTTTTGTTCCACCCTGGTGCTTGGGGATTCATCTTCCCCGTCGACAGCTCCGACGTTGGCGGCGAGCCCTCCCTTCTGTTCGCCGCCACCTCCTCCGCCAACAAGATTTGTGCTTCGCCGCTATCCACCGTCAGCTGCTGCGCCGCCTCCCGCTCCGCCTTCGGTGCCACTTCCAGATTGACAGCCACAGGAGCCGGCACCAAGCTATCCCCTACCTCCTCAAGCAGACTGGATCTGAATCTTACAACAAATCCATCCTCTGGATCAGCTAATGAGAGGGCTAAAAATGGAGGCAACATCGCCGGAAAAAGCTAAGATCCACGTACCTGCTGATTGGCTGCATCAGAAAATCCATGGCAGCTTGCCGGCGGCGCTAGTTGCCCTGTCCCGGAGTCTCCAGCTTCCAAATGACCGACGCCATAGCCGAGAAGACTCGATCCTGCCTTCAATTTGTTCCTGTCACCACTACACGGAAATCGAATTTCCTGGTCCACGGATCAGACGGGGACACGGATTCTGATTCACGGCTCACCATGGAAGAGACCGACGGCCGTCCACTATGCCCGGCAGTGATGGCCCACCACCCAAGCGTGCTGCATAGGTATTTTGCTACAGTACTCGATTTTCTGACTGACCACCTGCGCGCCTATATAACCGTGGCACAGATCTTCGAGGTCTAACCGACGACCTAGATAAAGAGCTCATCTGAGCTCGTGCTCAATTACTCCACGTCCCTGAAACATGTGCTATATGCGACAAGAAAGTTATCTTGTGATTTGTCATCAAATGTAGTAAGTAAACAAATATTTTGGGACATTTCCATTTCTGCCCCTAACTCGAATCCACTACTTACATTTAGCCCTAATTTTTGGACCTACTTGATTTTTTCTCTATTTCATTATGTGGTGTTATAGAAATACCCTTGAGTGATGTTTTCTCTAGGTCCCTAATTTCTAGGCTTCATGATATTCATGTCTAGCTGCCGATGTTTTTCATTCTTTTGTAGCATCTCCGAACATCTCCATGGACGACAGTTCTTACTTTTTGATGTTTGTGTTTTCAGAGAGAATACATATTTTCAAGGATGCTAGAAAAGAGCGGAAAGCACTGGCACCTACAGAGGAATGTTGTGAAGCTTAGAACGCAGAGAAGAAAACATCGCCAAAGGTTATTCTTATAACACCACACAATAAAATAGGGGCAAAACTAAGTAGGTCAACTAGACAATACCGCCGTGTTGCAGCGGAATGGTAGTCCAATAAGCAATTTGAAAAGTGGGCACACGGTAAGGAGAAAAACTGTAAGAAAATAATAATAATAAATTGCAGCAGAAGATAGCTTGGATTTAGTATGTAACTTTGAAATAGAGTAGTGAAGATGACTCTCTTCCCACGCATTGTTGCGGTAACATTGTTAAAAAATGCGTAAGTAGTTGACAAAAATAAGTAAATCTAATGAAAAGAGAGTATAAGCTTGAAAATCAATAAAAAAAGTGTCTAAAATGGAATGAAATCTTTTGAACTACAGTTAAAATTGTATTTTCAAACAAAAATGTGAAGGATGACTAAAGATGTGGCAGCTTTACATGCATAGACTAATGCAAAAATAATTGTAGTCAACCCCTTGAACTTGTTGATAACCCTTAGCGACAAGCCGAGCCTTATAGACGGTCACGTTACCATCCGCGTCGGTCTTCTTGTTAAAGATCCACTTATTCTCTATGGCTTGCCGATCATCTGGCAAGTTCGTCAAAGTCCATACTTTGTTTTCGTACATGAATCCTATCTCGTATTTCATGGCTTCAAGCCATTTGTTGGAATTCGGGCCCGCCATCGCTTCTTCATAGTTTGAAGGTTCACCGTTGTCTAACAACATGATTTCCAGGACAGGGTTGCCGTACCACTCTGGTGCGGAACGTGTCCTCGTGGACCTACGAAGTTCACTAGTAACTTGACTCAAAGTTTCATGACCATCATCATTAACTTCCTCTCTAGTCGGTGCAGGCATGATAGAAGCATCTTCCTGAGCTACGCTACTCTCCGATTCAAGAGGGGGTACCTCGTCAAGTTCTACTTTCCACCCACTTACTTCTTTCGAAAGAAACTCTTTCTCCAGAAAGGATCCATTCTTGGCAACAAAGATGTTGCCTTCGGATCTGAGGTAGAAGATATACCCAATATTTTCCTTAGGGTATCCTATGAAGACTCATTTTTCCGATTTGGGTTCGAGATTTTCAGGTTGAAGTTTCTTGACATAAGCATCGCATCCCCAAACTTTCAGAAATGACAACTTAGGTTTCTTCCCAAACCATAATTCATACGGTGTTGTCTCAACGGATTTAGACGGTGCCCTATTTAAAGTGAATGCGGCTGTCTCTAAAGCATAACCCCAAAATGATAGCGGTAGATCGATAAGAGACATCATAGATCGCACCATATCCAATAGAGTGTGATTACGACGTTTGGACATTGCATTGCGCTGAGGTGTTCCAGGCGGCGTGAGTTGTGAAACAATTCCACATTTCCTTAAGTGCGTGCCAAACGCATGGCTCAAGTATTCTCCTCCATGATCTTATCGTAAGAACTTTATTTTCCTGCCACGCTGATTCTCTACCTCGCTCTGGAATTCCTTGAACTTTTCAAATGTCTCAGACTTGTGTTTCATTAAGTAGACATACCCATATCTACTTAAGTCATCGGTGAGGGTGAGAACATAACGATAGACACCACGAGCCTCAATGCTCATTGTACCGCACACATCAGTATGTATGATTTCCAACAAGTTGGTTGCTCGCTCCATTGTTTCGGAGAATGGAGTCTTGGTCATTTTCCCATGAGGCATGGTTCGCACGTGTCAAATGATTCATAATCAAGAGACTCCGAAAGTCCACCTGCATGGAGATTCTTCATGTGTTTGACATCAATGTGACCAAGGTGGCAGTGCCACAAGTATGTGGGACTATCATTATCAACCTTACATCTTTTGGTATTCACACTATGAATATGTGTAACATCACGTTCGAGATTCAATAAAAATAAAACATTGACCAGCAGGGCATGACCATAAAACACATCTCTCATATAAATAGAACAACCATTATCCTCGGATTTAAATGAGTAGCCATCTCGCATTAAAAGAGATCCAGATACAATGTTCATGCTCAAAGCTGGCACTAAATAACAATTATTGAGGTTTAAAACTAATCACGAAGGTAGATGCAGAGGTAGCGTGCCAACAATAATCACATCGACCATGGAACCATTCCTGACGCGCATAGTCACCTCGTCCTTCGCCAGTCTCCGCTTATTCCGCAGCTCCTGCTCTGAGTTACAAATGTGAGCAACTGCACCGGTATCAAAATATATCCAGGAGCTACTACGAGCGCTGGTAAGGTACACATCAATAACATGTATATCATATATACATTTGGCGTTGCCGGCCTTCTTATCCGCTAAATACTTGGGGCAGTTCCGCTTTGAGTGACCATTTCCCTTGCAATAAAAGCACTCAGTCTCAGGCTTGGGTCCATTCTTTGGATTCTTCGTCCTAGCAACTGACTTACCGGGCACGGCAACTCCCTTGTCGTCCTTCTTGAAACTAGTGGTCTTATTCACCATCAACACTTGATGTTCCTTTTTGTTTTCCACCTCCGCTAATTTCAGCATTGAATATAACTCAGGAATGGACTTCTCCATCAATTGCATATTGTAGTTCATCACAAAGCTCTTGTAGCTAGGTGGAAGCAACTGGAGGATTATGTCAATGACCGAGTCATCTGGAAGATTAACTCCGAGTTGAGATAAGCGGTTGTGCAACCCAGACATTTTGAGTATATGCTCACCGACAGAACTATTTTCCTCCATCTTACAATTGTATAACCTGCCGAAGACTTCATATCTCTCGGCCCGAGCATGAGCTTGGAAAACCATTTTCAGCTCTTGGAACATCTCATATGCTCCGTGTTGCTCAAAACGCTTTTGGAGCCCCGGTTCTAAGCTGTAAAGCATGCCACAATGAACCAGGGGGTAATCATCACTACATGACTGTTAGGCGTTCATAACGTCTTGAGTTGCTGGGAAAATGGGTGCGTCACCTAGCGGTGCTTCAAGGAGATATGCTTCCTTGGCAGCTATGAGGATGATCCTCAAGTTACAGACCCAATCCATATAGTTGCTACCATCGTCTTTCAGCTTGGTTTTCTCTAGGAATGCGTTGAATTTGAGGGCAACATTAGCGTGGGCCATTGGATCTACAGGACAGATTGTAAAGACAATTTTAGACTAAGTTCATGATAATTAAGTTCATCTAATCAAATTATTTAATGAACTTCCACTTAGATAGACATCCCTCTAGTCATCTAAGTGATGGATGATCCGAATCGACTAGGCCGTGTCCGATCATCACGTGAGACGGACTAGTCATCAACGGTGAACATCTCCATGTTGATCGCATCTACTATACCACTTGTTCGATCTTTCACAATGCCGTTGAATCAAGATAGGACTAGTAACGGTGAGCAAATTGAAAAAATCATCGCCCACAACTACTTATGTTCTACTCGTGCATAGAATCTACACATGAACATGGCTCTGATACCACTATTGGGGAACATAGTGATAATTCAAACTTTGCCTACGTGTCACCAAGATCAATCTAGGAGATACTAGCAACGAGAGAGAGGGAGTGCATCTTCATACCCTTGAAGATCGCTAAGCGGAAGTATTATAAGAATGCGGTTGATGGAGTCGTACTCAAGGCGATTCAAATCGCAGAAGATCTGATCCAACCGCCGAACGGATGGCGCCTCCCCATTCAACACACATACAGCCTGATACGTCCATTTTGCTTTCGCGGAGAAAAAAATCAGAGAGAAAGATTCATCGTGTTTTACGATATAGAGTGATACGTCCATTTTGCATCATGTTTTTATATCAATATTTATTGCATTATGGGCTGTTATTACACAATATATCTCATTACTTATGGTTATTCTCTCTTATTTTACAAGGTTTACCATGAACAGGGGGGATGCCGGCAGCTGGAATTCTGGTTGGAAAAGGAGCAAACGTTGGAAACCTATTCTGCACAACTCCAAAAGTCCTGAAACTCCACGAAACAACTTTTTGGGATTTATAAGAATTTCTGAGCGAAAGAAATAGGCCAGGGGGCCCACACCCTGTCCAGGAGACAGGGGGCGCCCCCCCTATAGGGCGCGCCCCCTATCTCCTGGGCCCCTTAGTGGGCCTCCAGCATCCATCTTCTGCTATATAATCACTTTTACCCTAGAAAAAATCATGGGCAAGCTTACGGGACGAAACTCCGCCGCCACGAGGCGGAACCTTGGCGGGACCAATCTAGGGCTCTGGCAGAGCTGTTCTGCCGGGGACACTTCCCTTCGGGAGGGGGAAATCATCACCAATGTCATCACCAACGATCCTCTCATCGGGAGGGGGTCAATCTCCATCAACATCTTCACCAGCACCATCTCCTCTCAAACCCTAGTTCATCTCTTGTATCCAATCTTGTATCCAAAACCACAAATTGGTACCTGTGGGTTGCTAGTAGTGTTGATTACTCCTTGTAGTTGATACTTATTGGTTTACTTGGTGGAAGATCATATGTTCATATCCTTAATGCATATTATTACACCTCTGATTATGAACATAAATATGCTTTGTGAGTAGTTACGTTTGTTCCTGAGGACATGGGTGAAGTCTTGCTATTAGTAGTCATGTGAATTTGGTATTTGTTCGATATTTTGATGAGATGTATGTTGTCTTCTCCTCTAGTGGTGTCATGTGAACGTCGACTACATGACACTTCATCATTATTGGGCCTAGAGGAGGGCATAGGGAAGTAATAAGTATATGATGGGTTGCTAGAGTGACAGAAGCTTAAACCCTAGTTTATGCGTTGCTTCGTTAGGGGATGATTTGGATCCATATGTTTCATGCTATGGTTAGGTTTACCTTAATACTTTTGTTGTAGTTGCGGATGCTTGCAATAAGGGTTAATTATAAGTGGGATGCTTGTCCAAGTAAGGGCAGTACCCAAGCACCGTTCCACCCACATACCAAATTATGAAAGTACCGAACGCGAATCATATGAACGTGATGAAAACTAGCTTGACGATAATTCCCAATGTGTCCTCGGGAGCTCCTTTCTCATTATTAGAAATTGTCCAGGCTTATCCTTTGCTACATAAAGGATTGGGCCACCTTGCTGCACCTTATTTACTTTATTTACTTGTTACTCGTTACTATTTATCTTATCATAAAACTATCTATCACCTAAAATTTCAGTGCTTGCAGAAAACCTTACTGAAAACCGCTTATCATTTCCTTCTGCTCCTCGTTGGGTTCGACACCTTACTTATCGGAAGAACTACGATAGATCCCCTACACTTGTGGGTCATCAAGACTCTTTTCTGGCGCCGTTGCCGGGGAGTGTAGCGCTTTTGGTGAGTGGAACTTGGTAAGGAAACATTTATATAGTGTGCTGAAATTTTCTATTACTTGTCACTATGGAAACTAATCCTTTGAGGGGCTTGTTTGGGGTATCTTCACCCCAACCAGAAGATCAAAGAGTTGCTCCTCAACCTACTGAACTTTATGAAAATATTCACTTTGAGATTCCTTCGGGTATGATAGAGAAACTGCTAGCTAATCCATTTGCAGGAGATGGAACATTGCATCCCGATTTACACCTTATCTTTGTGGATGAAGTTTGTGGATTATTTAAGCTTGCAGGTATTCCTGATGATGTTGTCAAAAGGAAGGTCTTCCCTTTATCTTTGAAGGGAGATGCATCGACATGGTATAGGCTATGTGATGATACGGGATCTTGGAATTATAAGCGATTGAAGTTGGAATTTCACCAGAAGTTCTATCCTATGCATCTTGTTCATCGTGATCTCAATTACATATATAATTTCTGGCCTCGCGAAGGAGAAAGCATCTCTCAAGCTTGGGGAGGCTTAAGTCAATGTTATATTCATGCCCCAATCATGAGCTCTCTCGGGAAATGATTATTCAAAATTTTTATGCTCGGCTTTCTCTTGATAATCGCAACCTGCTTGATACTTCCTGTGCTGGTTCTTATATGTGGAAGACTATTGATTTCAAATGGGACTTATTGGAAAGAATTAAATGCAACTCTGAAGATTTGGGTTCCGACGATGGTAAGGAGTCAGGTATGACACCTAAGTTAGATTGTGTTAAATCTTTTATGGATACCGATGCTTTTCATGGATTTAGCGCCAAGTATGGACTTGACTCTGAGATAGTAGCTGCTTTTTGTGAAACTTTTGCTACTCATGTTGATCTCCCTAAAGAGAAGTGGTTTAAATATAATCCTCCTGTTGAAGTGAAAGTAGTTGCACCTATTACAGTCGAAGAAAAGACTATTACCTATAGTGATCCTATTGTTCCTACTGCTTATGTTGAAAAACCTCCTTTCCCTGTTAGGATAAAGGATCATGCTAAAGCTTCGACTGTTGTTCGTAAGAGTAATACTAGGACTTATACACCTCCTAAGCAAATTAATGTTGAACCTAGTATTGCTATGGTTAAAGATCTCTTGGATGAGGACTTAGATGGGCATGTCATTTCTTTCTTGGGTGAGACTACTAATATTGCTAGACCTGATACTAAGACACGTAGACCTGTCATAGGCACGCCTGTTATTTCTGTTAAAATAGGAGATCATTGTTATCATGGTTTATGTGATATGGGTGCTAGTGCCAGCGCTATCCCTTATGATTTATATAAAGAAATTATGCACGACATTGCACCTGTTGAATTAGAAGACATTGATGTTACTATTAAGCTTGCTAATAGGGATACCATTAAACCTGTTGGGATTGTTAGAGATGTTGAAGTTATGTGTGGGAAGGTTAAATATCCTGCTGATTTTCTTGTTCTTGCTTCCCCACAAGATGCCTTTTGTCCCATTATTTTTGGTAGACCCTTCTTGAATACTGCTAGTGCTAAGATTAATTGTGAAAAGAATATTGTCACTATTAGCATAAATGGTATGTCTCATGAGTTTAATTTCGCTAAGTTTAGTAGACAACCTCGTGAAAGGGAACCACCTAGCAAGGATGAGATTATTGGTCTTGCTTCCATTGCTGTTCCTCCAACTGATCCGTTACAACAATATTTGCTAGACCATGAGAACGATATGTTTATGAAGGAAAGGGAATAAATAGATGAAGTGTTCCTTAATCAGGAACCTATGCTGAAACATAACTTTCCCGTTGAAATTCTTGGGGACCCCCCTCCACCCAAGGGTGATCCCGTGTTTGAACTCAAACCATTACCTGATAATCTTAAGTATGCTTATCTTGATGAGAAAGAAATATATCCTGTTATTAGTAATGCTAACCTTTCAGAGAAAGAAGAAGAAAGATTATTGAAAACTCTGAAGAAGCACCGAGCAGCTATTGGATATACTCTGTATGATCTTAAGGGCATTAGTCCCACATTATGTCAATGATGTCTACTACACAACCTTCTTCTTGTAGACGTTGTTGGGCCTGCACGTGCACAGGTTTGTAGGACAGTAGAAAATTTCCCTCAAGTGGATGACCTAAGGTTTGTCAATCCGTAGGAGTCATAGGATGAAGATGGTCTCTCTCAAACAACCCTTCAACCAAATAACAAAGAGTCTCTTGTGTCCCCAGCACACCCGATACAATGGTAAATTGTATAGGTGCACTAGTTCGGCGAAGAGATGAAGATACAAGTGCAATATGGAAAGTAGATATAGGTATTTGTAATCTGAAATAATAAAACAGCAAGGTAACAAGTGGTAAAAGTGAGCGTAAACGGTATTGCAATGATAGGAAACAAGGCCTAGGGTTCATACTTTCACTAGTGCAAGTTCTCTCAACAATAATAACATAGATAGATCATATAACAAGCCCTCAACATGCAACAAAGAGTCACTCCAAAGACACTAATAGCGGAGAACAAATGTAGAGATTATGGTAGGGTACGAAACCACCTCAAAGTTATCCTTTCTGTTCTATCTATTCAAGAGTTCGTAGTAAAATAACATAAAGCTATTCTTTCCGCTCAATCCATCATAGAGTTCATACTAGAATAACACCTTAAGACACAAATCAACCAAAACCCTAATGTCACCTAGATACTCCATTGTCACCTCAAGTATCCATGGGCATGATTATACGATATGCGTCACACAATCTCAGATTCATCCAACCAACATAAAAGTACTTCAAAGAGTGCCCCAAAGCTACTATCGGAGAGTCAAGAATGTGTGCCAACCCCTATGCATAGGTTCCCAATGTCACGAAACCCACAAGTTGATCACCAAAACATACATCAAGTGGCACATGATATCCCATTGTCACCATAGATAATCACGGCAAGACATACATCAAGTGTTCTCATAAAAGACTCAATCCGATAAGATAACTTCAAAGGGGAGACTCAATTCATCACAAAAGAGTAGAGGGGGAGAAACATCATAAGATCCAACTACAATAGCAAAGCTCGGGATACATCAAAATCGTGCCATAGAGGAACACGAGAGAGAACACGAGAGAGAACACGAGAGAGAGAGATCAAACACATAGCTACTGGTACATACCCTCAGCCCCGAGGGTGAACTACTCCCTCCTTGTCATGGATAGTGCCAGGATGATGAAGATGGCCTCTGGTGATGGGATCCCCCTCCGGCAGGGTGCCGGAATAGGGTCTCGATTGGTTTTTGGTGGCTATAGAGGCTTGCGGCGGCGGAACTCCCGATCTCGGTTCTGTTCTGGAAGTTTTTGGGTACGTAGGTATATATGGGTGCAGGAAGTACGTCGGTGGAGCTACGGGGGTCCCACGAGGCAGGGGGGCGCGCCCAGGGGGCGCGCCCCCACCCTCGTGAGCACCTCCCGTATCTTTTGATGTGCACTCCAAGTCCATCGGGTGGCTTTCCTTCCAAAAATAACTTCTCCAGTTGATTTCGTTCCGTTTTGACTCCGTCTGATATTCCTTTTCCTCGAAACACTAAAATAGGCATAAAACAGCAAATCTGGGTTGGGCCTCCGGTTAATAGGTTAGTCCCAAAAATAATATAAAAGTGGATAATAAAGCCCAATATTTGCCTAAAACAGTAGATAAAGTAGCATGGAGCAATCAAAAATTATAGATACGTTGGAGACGTATCAAGCATCCCCAAGCTTAATTCCTGCTCGTCCTCGAGTAGGTAAATGATAAAAAAGAATTTTTCATGTGGAGTGATACTTTGGCATGATTTCAATGTAAATCTTCTTAATTGTGATATAAATATTCAGATCCTAAAGATTCAAGACAAAAGTTCATATTGACACAAAAATAATAATACTTCAAGCATACTAATCAAAGCAATCATGTCTTCTCAAAATAACATGGCAAAAGAAAGTTCATCCCTACAAAATCATATATTTAGGCTATGCTTCATTTTCGTCACACGAAGATGTTCCCAACTTCTATACCCCCGATGACAAGCCAAGCAATTGTTTCAAACTTAAATAATCTCAAACTTTTTCAACTTTCACGCAATACATGAGCGTGAGCCATGGATATAGCACTATGGGTGGAATAGAATATGATGATGGGGATTGTGTGGAGAAGACAAAAAAGGAGAAAGTCTCATGTTGACGAGGCTAATCAACGGGCTATGGAGATGCCCATCAATTGATGTCAACATGAGGAGTAGGGATTGCCATGCAACGGATGCACTAGAGCTATGAATGCTCAACAAAAGAAAACTAGTGGGTGTGCATCCAACTTGCTTGCTCACGAAGACCTAGGGCATTTGAGGAAGCCCATCGTAGGAATATACAAGCCAAGTTCTATAATGAAAAATTCCCACTAGTATAAAAAGGACAACTTATGAGACTCACTACATGAAGAACAAGGTGCTACTTTGAAGCACAATATATGAGACTCACTACATGAAGAACAAGGTGCTACTTTGAAGCACAAGTGTGGAAAAAGAGATAGTAGCATTGCCCTTTTAATTTTCTTTTTTTGGACCTTTTTTTCTTTTTGGCCTTTCTCTTCTTTTTTTGGCCTTTCTCTTTTTTTGGGCCTTTCTTTTTTTGGCCTTTCTCTTTTTTGGGCAATGCTCTAATAATGGTGATCATCACACTTCTATTGATTACAACATAAGGATTACAACTCGAAACTAGAACAAGGTATGACTCTATATGAATGCCTCCGGCGGTGTACTGGGATGGTGCAATGAATCAAGAGTGACATGTATGAAAAATAATGCATGGTGGCTTTGCCACAAATACGATGTCAAATACATGATCATGCAATGGCAATATGACTAAAGTAATGTATGTCATAATAATGATGAACGGAACGGTGGAAAGTTGCATGGCAATATATCTCGGAATGGCTATGGAAATGCCATAATAGGTAGGTATGGTGGCTGTTTTGAGGAAGATATAGGGAGGTTTATGTGTGATAGAGTGTATCGTATCACGGAGTTTGGATGCACCAGCGAAGTTTGCGCCAACTCTCAATGTGAGAAAGGGCAATGCACGGCACCAAAGAGGCTAGCAATGGCGGAAAGGTAAAAGTGCGTATAATCCATGGACTCAACATTAGTCAAAAGAACTCATATACTTATTGCAAAAATTTAGAAGTCATCAAAAATCAAATACTACGCGCATGCTCCTAGGGGGATAGATTGGTAGGAAAAGACCATCGCTCGTCCCCGACCGCCACTCATAAGGATGCACAAGCCAGGTACACTTCATGTTTCAAATTTGTTACACAACTTTAACCATACGTGCATGCTACGGGACTTGCAAACTTCAACACAAGCATTCCTTGAATTCATAATCACCCAACTAGCACGACTTTGATATTATCACCTCCATATCTCAAAACAATTATCAAGCATCAAACTTATCTTAGTATTCAACACACTCATAAGAAAGTTTCACATATCTTGAATACCAAGTATATTAACATTAAGCAAACTACCATGCTATTAATGACTCTCAAAATAATCTAAGTGAAGCATGAGAGATCAATAGTTTCTTTAAAACAAATCCACCACCGTGCTCTTAAAGATCTAAGTGAAGCACTAGAGCAAAAATTATTACGCTCAAAAGATATAAGTGAAGCACTAGAGTATTCTAGAAAATTCCAAATTTGTGTATGGCTCTCTCTCTCATTAAAGGATTTCAGATCTTGATACTTCATTCAAATAGCAGGCAAAGCTAAAGAAAACTACAATGCAAGGAGAGCACAACTCATGTGAAGAAGCAAAAACTTAGGCTCAACCGATACTAACCGATAGTTGTTGAAGAAGAAAGGTGGGATGCCTACCGGGGCATCCCCAAGCTTAGATGCTTGAGACTTCTTGAAATATTATCTTGGGGTGCCTTGGGCATCCCCAAGCTTGAGCTTTTATGTCTCCTTAATTCCTCTCATATCATGGTTTCTCTTCTTTTTATCAAAAGCTTCATTCACAACAAACTCAACAAGAACTCGTGAGATAGGTTAGTATAAACCAATGCAAAACCTTATCATCTTATACTGTAAAAAATCACTAAAATAATTATTCAACATTGTATACTAAATGCCTCTGCATATTTAATACTCCTATCTCAAATAGAATCATTAAACAAGCAAACATATGCAAACAATGCAACCATAACAGAAATCTGCCAAAACAGTACAGTATGTAAAGAATGCAAGAGTAACAATACTTCCCTGACTGCAAAAATTATTAACTAAATTTCCCACTGTAATAAATTTATCAGAGCTTAATATGCAAAAAGATTCAACATTAGACCATGCTCTGACTTTTCTAGGGAATTTTGCAACAGCGGTAAACTTTCTGTTTTCAAACAGCAACATGTATACAAGCAAAATAAGCATGGCAAAGGCTATCCTTGACTTTTTTTATTGAAACTAAAGATGCAAAACATTATTCTAACTAACAGCAAGAAAAAATTAACAAAATAAAATGACGCTCCAAGCAAAACACATATCATGTGGTGAATAAAAATATAGCTCCAAGTAAAGTTACCGATGAACAAAGACGAAAGAGGGGATGCCTTCCGGGGCATCCCCAAGCATAGTTGCTTGGTTGTCCTTGAATATTAACTTGGGGTGACTTGGGAATCCCCAATATTAGGCTCTTTCCACTCCTTATTCCATAGTCCATCGAATCTTTACCCAAAACTTGAAAACTTCAACCACACAAAACTCAAAACAAAACTCATAAGCTCTCTTAGTATAAGAAAATAAATCCACCACTTAGGTACTGTGATGAACTCATTATAAATTCATATTGGTGTAATATCTACTGTATTGTAACTTCTCTATGGTTCATACCACTTAATACTAGCCATAGATGCATCAAAATAAGCAAACAACACATAGAAAACAGAATCTATCAAAAACAGAACAGTCTGTAGTAATCTGTATAAAACGTATACTTCTGGAACCCCAAAAATTATGAAATAAATTGATGGAACTGAGAAATTTGTCTATTAATCATATTCAAAAAGAATCAACCTAAAATCACTCTCCAGTAAAAAATGGCAGCTAATCTCATGAGCGCAAAAGTTTCTGTTTTTCACAGCAAGATCATAAAGACTTCACCCAAGTCTTCCCAAAGGTTCTACTTGGCACTTTATTGAAACAAAAGCTATAAAACATGATTACTACAGTAGAATAATCATGTGGACACACAAAAATAGTAAGGATAAATATTGGGTTGTCTCCCAACAAGCGCTTTTCTTTAATGCCTTTCTAGCTAGGCATGATGATGACAATGATGCTCACATAAAAGATAAGAATTGAAACATAACGGGAGCATCATGAAGCATATGACTAGCACATTTAAGTCTAACCCACTTCCTATGCATAGGGATTTTGTGAGCAAACAACTTATGGTAACAATAATCAACTAGCATAGGAAGGTAACACAAGCATAGCTTCAAAACTTTAAGCAAATAGAGAGGAAACCTGACATTATTGCAATTTTCTACAAGCATATGTTCCTCTCTCATAATAATTTTAAGTAGCATCATGAATGAATTCAACAATATAACCAGCACCTAAAGCATTCTTTTCATGATCTACAAGCATAAAAATTTTACTATTCTCCACATAAGCAAAATTCTTCTCATGAATAGTAGTGGGAGCAAACTCAACAAAATAACTATCATGTGATTGAAAATTAAGATCAAGATGACATGTTTCATGGTTATAATTATTCTTTAAAGCATAAGTGTCATCACAATAATCATCATAGATAGGAGGCATGCTTTCATCATAGTGAATTTGCTCATCAAAGCTTGGGGGACAAAAAATATCATCCCCGTCAAACATAGCTTCCCCAAGCTTGTGGCTTTGCATATCATTAGCATCATGGATATTCAAGGAATTCATACTAACAAGATTGCAATCATGCTCATCATTCACATATTTTATGCCAAGAATTCTATGTAATTCTTCTTCTAGCACTTGAGCACAATTTTCCTTTCCATCATACTCACGAAAGATATTAAAAAGGTGAAGCGTATGAGACAAACTCAACTCCTTTTTTTTGTAATTTTCTTTTATAAACTAGACTAGTGATAAAACAAGAAACAAAAAGATTCGATTGCAAGATCTAAAGATATACCTTCAAGCACTAACCGCGCCAAAAAAGAGCTTAGTGACGGAGTGTGAGTACCCTTTACCTAGCCTCCCCGGCAACGGCGCCAGAAAATAGCTTGATGTGTACTACACAACCTTCTTCTTGTAGACGTTGTTGGGCCTACAGGTGCACAGGTTTGTAGGATAGTAGAAAATTTCCCTCAAGTGGATGACCTAAGGTTTATCAATCCATACGAGGCATAGGATGAAGATGGTCTCTCTCAAACAACCCTGCAACCAAATAACAAAGAGTCTCTTGTGTCCCCAACACACCCGATACAATGGTAAATTGTATAGGTGCACTAGTTCGGCGAAAAGATGAAGATACAAGTGCAATATGGAAAGTAGATATAGGTATTTGTAATCTGAAATAATAAAAACAGCAAGGTAACAAGTGGTAAAAGTGAGCGTAAACAGTATTGCAATGATAGGAAACAAGGCCTAGGGTTCATACTTTCACTAGTGCAAGTTCTCTCAACAATAATAACTTAGATAGATCATATAACAAGCCCTCAACATGCAACAAAGAGTCAGTCCAAAGACACTAATAGCGGAGAACAAATGTAGAGATTATGGTAGGGTACGAAACCACCTCAAAGTTATACTTTCTGTTCTATCTATTCAAGAGTTCGTAGTAAAATAACATAAAGCTATTCTTTCCGCTCAATCCATCATAGAGTTCATACTAGAATAACACAATAAGACACAAATCAACCAAAACCCTAATGTCACCTAGATACTCCATTGTCACCTCAACTATCCGTGGGCATGATTATATGATATGCGTCACACAATCTCAGATTCATCCAACCAACATAAAAGTACTTCAAAGAGTGCCCCAAAGCTACTACCGGAGAGTCAAGAACGTGTGCCAACCCCTATGCATAGGTTCCCAATGTCACGAAACCTGCAAGTTGATCACCAAAACATACATCAAGTGGCACATGATATCCCATTGTCACCATAGATAATCACGGCAAGACATACATCAAGTGTTCTCATAAAAGACTCAATCCGATAAGATAACTTCAAAGGGGAAACTCAATTCATCACAAAAGAGTAGAGGGGGAGAAACATCATAAGATCCAACTACAATAGCAAAGCTCGGGATACATCAAGATCGTGCCATAGAGGAACACGAGAGAGAACACGAGAGAGAGAGAGAGAGATCAAACACATAGCTACTGGTACATACCCTCAGCCCCGAGGGTGAACTACTCCCTCCTTGTCATGGATAGCGCCGGGATGATGAAGATGGCCTCCGGTGATGGGATCCCCCTCCGGCAGGGTGCCGAAACAGGGTCCCGATTGGTTTTTGGTGGCTACAGAGGCTTGCGGCGGCGGAACTCCCGATCTTGGTTCTTTTCTGGAAGTTTTTGGGTACGTAGGTATATATGGGTGCAGGAAGTACGTCGGTGGAGCTACGGGGGTCCCACGAGGCAGGGGGCGCGCCCGGGGGGGGCCACCCTCATGAGCACCTCCCGTATCTCCTGACATGCACTCCAAGTCCATCGGGTGGCTTTCCTTCCAAAAATAACATCTCCAGTTGATTTCGTTCCGTTTTGACTCCGTTTGATATTCCTTTTCCTCGAAACACTGAAATAGGCATAAAACAGCAAATCTGGGCTGGGCCTCCGGTTAATAGGTTAGTCCCAAAAATAATATAAAAGTGGATAATAAAGACCAATATTTGCCTAAAACAGTAGATAAAGTAGCATGGAGCAATCAAAAATTATAGATACGTTGGAGATGTATCAGTCAACACAAGATTTCAGTGGAGAAAGATGCCAAACCAGTTAGAGATCCTCAAAGACGATTAAATCCCAAGATGAAGGAAGTGGTAAGAGAGGAGATACTAAAGCTCCTTGAGGCAGGTATTATTTATCCCGTTGCTGATAGTGAATGGGTAAGCCCTGTCCATTGTGTCCCTAAAAAGGGAGGTATTACCGTCGTCCCTAATGATAAAGATGAATTGATCCCGCAAAGAATTATTACAGGTTATAGGATGGTAATTGATTTCCATAAGTTAAATAAAGCTACTAAGAAAGATCATTACCCTTTACCTTTTATTGATCAAATGCTAGAAAGGCTATCCAAACACACACATTTTTGCTTCCTAGATGGTTATTCTGGTTTCTCTCAGATACCTGTGTCAGCAAAGGATCAATCTAAAACTACTTTTACTTGCCCTTTTGGTACTTTTGCTTATAGACGCATGCCTTTTGGTTTATGTAATGCACCTGCTACCTTTCAAAGATGCATGATGGCTATATTCTCTGATTTTTGTGAAAAGATTTGTGAGGTATTCATGGATGACTTCTCTGTCTATGGATTCTCTTTTGATGATTGTTTGAGCAACCTCGATCGAGTTTTGCAGAGATGCGAAGACACTAGTCTCGTCTTGAATTGGGAAAAGTGTCACTTTATGGTTAATGAAGGCATTGTCTTGGGGCACAAGATTTCTGAGAGGGGTATTGAAGTTGATAAAGCCAAAGATGATGCTATTGAAAAGATGCCATGTCCCAAGGACATAAAAGGTATAAGAAGTTTCCTTGGTCATGCTGATTTTGATAGGAGGTTCATTAAGGACTTTTCTAAAAATCTCTAGGCCTCTGACTAATTTATTGCAAAAAGATATTCCTTTTGTCTTTGATGATGATTGTCTAGAAGCATTTGAAGTGCTTAAGAAAGCTTTGATCACTGCACCTATTGTTCAGCCACCTGATTGGAATTTACCTTTTGAAATTATGTGCGATGCTAGTGATTATGCTGTCGGTGCTGTTTTAGGGCAAAGAGTTGATAAGAAATTGAATGTTATCTAGTATGCTAGTAAGAATCTTGATACTGCCCAGAGAAATTATGCTACTACTGAAAAAGAATTCTTAGCAGTTGTGTTTGCATGTGATAAGTTTAGACCTTATATTGTTGATTCCAAAGTTACTATTCACACTGATCATGCTGCTATCAAATATCTTATGGAAAATAAAGATGCTAAGCCTAGACTCATTAGATGGGTTCTCTTGCTCCAAGAGTTTGATTTGCACATTATTGATAGAAAGGGAGCTAAGAACCCTGTTGCTGATAACTTGTCTAGGTTAGAAAATGTTCTTGATGACCCACTGCCTATTAATGATAGCTTCCCTGATGAACAATTAGCGGTCGTCAATGCTTCTCGTACTGCTCCTTGGTATGCTGATTATGCTAATTACATTGTTGCTAAATATTTACCACCTAGTTTCACATACCAGCAAAAGAAAAAGTTCTTTTATGATTTAAGACATTACTTCTGGGATGATCCACACCTTTATAAAGAAGGAGTAGATGGTGTTATTAGATGTTGTGTGCCTGAGCATGAACAGGAATAGATCCTATGCAAGTGTCACTCTGAATCTTATGGAGGACACCACGCTGGAGATAGGGTTGCACACAAGGTACTACAATCTGGTTTTTATTGGACTACTCTCTTCAAAGATGCTCGTAAGTTTGTCTTATCTTGTGATGATTGTCAAAGAATAGGTAACATTAGTAGACGTCAAGAACTGCCTATGAATTATTCTCTTGTTATTGAACCGTTTGATGTTTGGGGCTTTGATTATATGGGACCTTTTCCTGCCTCTAATGGTTATACACATATTTTAGTTGCTGTTGATTACGTTACTAAGTGGGTAGAAGCTATTCCAACTAGTAGTGTTGATCATAACACTTCTATCAAAATGCTTAAAGAAGTTATTTTTCTGAGGTTTGGAGTCCCTAGATATCTTATGACTGATGGTGGTTCACATTTTATTCATGGTGCTTTCCGTAAGATGCTCGCTAAGTATGATGCCAATCATAGAATAGCATCTCCTTATCATCCGCAGTCTAGTGGTCAAGTAGAGTTCAGCAATAGAGAGCTCAAATTAATTTTGCAAAAGACTGTGAATAGATCTAGAAAGAATTGGTCCAAAAAACTTGACGATGCATTATGGGCCTATAGAACTGCATACAAAAATCCTATGGGTATGTCTCCTTATAAAATGGTTTATGGAAAAGCATGTCATTTACCTCTTGAACTTGAACATAAAGCATATTGGGCTATTAAAGAGCTCAATTATGACTTCAAACTTGCTGGCGATAAGAGGTTATTTGATATTAGCTCACTTGATGAATGGAGAACCCAAGCCTATGAGAATGCCAAGCTTTTTAAAGAAAAAGTCAAACGCTGGCATGATAAGAGGATACAAAAGCCTGAGTTTAACGTAGGAGATTATGTGTTATTATTCAACTCTCGTTTAAGATTTTTTGCAGGAAAACTTCTCTCAAAATGGGAAGGTCCCTACATTATCGAGGAGGTCTATCGTTCTGGTGCCATAAAAATCAACAACTTCGTAGGCACAAATCCGAGGGTGGTAAACGGTCAAAGGATTAGACATTATATTTCAGGTAATCCTATTAATGTTGAAACTAATATTATTGAAACCGTAACCCCTGAGGAATACATAAGGGACACTTTCCAGAACGTTCCAGACTCCGAAAAGGCATAGGTATGTGGTACGGTAAGTAAACCGACTTCAAAACAACTCCAATGGCATTTTTTGTCAGTTTTGGAATATTTAAGAACTTTAGGAAGAAAGAAGTAGTCCGAAAGGACACGAGGCTCCCACGAGAGTGGAGGCCCCCCCCCCCTTGTAGGGCGCGCCCCCCTATCTCGTGGGCACCTCGTGTGCCTCCCGGACTCCGTTTTCTTGTACGTTACGTATTTTGGTCGGTAAAAATTCATTATATATACTCTCGAGGGTTTTGACCACCGTATCACGCAAATTTCCTCTGTTTTCATTTCGAGCTGTTCCTGTTGCAGAATTAAGCAAGATGTCTTCTTAGGAGTCAGTTGGAGAGAGTCGGGTGTCTCACCCAACGCCAGGTCCAGGAGCTAATAGCGATGCCTACCACTTTGGGCTATCAACGGAGGATGAGATGGAGGCTGATTTGAAAAGGATAGATGCCATGGAAGAAGATCAAGAAGTCACCTCTCGTCTCCGAGCAGAATTCATGATAGGGGAACTACCGAGCTTGGTTGTTCCAACTTCGGTCATCCCTTCCAATTATAAATTTCTTTCTTATGAAAATATGAAAAAGAGTTTCACTTGTTCTCCAGAAGCTATGCAGCATCCTTGGGTAAAAGGAGCTTTGGCCGTTATGGGTAAGCTTCGTAAAGAGATTATGGATCTCAAACAACAAGTCAATAAGCTCGAGGAGGAGAACCACATCCTGAAGGGCATCATCGCCAAGAAGATCATAACACCAACCGTGAAGAAGGAGAAATAATCACATGGGTATGGGCACTCCCCTTGGCAACTGCCAAGATTGGGGGAGGTGCCCCGGTATCGTATCACCATCACACTCCTATCTTTACCGCTTTATTTAGTTCGATCCTTTTAGTAGTATCTTGATCTAGTAGATTGAAGTTTTGATATCAAGTAATTTGAGTTTTGCTTCGTGATCTCTTTTTGTATTCGAGTCCGCGAGCTATCTATAATAAAGATTAGTGTTGAGTCAAGGGCTTTGCTATGTGCTATGATCTCGAGAAAGTAGAAAGAATAAGAGAGTTCATATTGAACTTATGGATAGTGATAACTTCACACATAGGAGGTATGAGGCATAAAAATTGTTGGGAGTTGATGAACGTAGTTTTGGTCATCAGTGCAATTAATAGGAAGTGATAAGGAAAGAGAGGTTCACATACAAATACACTATCTTGGACATCTTTTATGATTGTGAGCACTCATTAAGTATAACATGCTAAAAGAGTTGACGGTGGACAAGGAAGACAACGTAATGGTTTATGTTTTCTCACATCTCAGTTAAAGTATGTTGTCATTGACCTTCCGAACATGTTGAGCTTGCCTTTCCCCCTCATGCTAGTCAAATTCCTAGCACCAAGTAGAAATACTACTTGTGCTTCCAAATACCCTTAAACCCAGTCTTGCCATGAGAGTCCACCATATCTACCTATGGATTGAGTAAGATCCTTCAAGTAAGTTGTCATCGGTGCAAGCAATAAAAATTGCTCTCTAATTATGTATGACTTATTAGTGCGGAGAAAATAAGCTTTGTACGAACTTGTTGTGGAAGTAATAAAAGCGACGGACTGCATAATAAAGGTCCACACACAAGGGGCAATATAAAGTGACGTTCTCTTGCATTAAGATTTTATGCATCAACCCTAAAAGCGCATGACAACCTCTGCTTCCCTCTGCGAAGGGCCTATCTTTTACTTCATGTTCTTACTTTATGCTTTTATTTTGCGCTTGAGTCAAGGTGATCTCCACCTTTCCCTTTTTCATTTTATCCTTTGGCAAGCTCTTCGTGTTTGAAAGATCATGATATACATATCCAATTGGATGTTCGTTAGCATGGGCTATTATTGTTGACATCACCTAAAGGTGAATACGTTGGGAGGCAACACAATAAGCCCCTATCTTTCTCAGTGTCCGTCTAAAACTCCATAACCACAAGTATTGCGTGAGTGTTAGCAATTGTAGAAGACTATATGATAGTTGAGTATGTGGAATTGCTGGAAAGCTCTTTTATTGACTCTTTCTGATGTTACGATAAATTGCAATTGCTTCAATGACTGAGATTATAGTTTGTTAGTTCCCAATGAAGTTTCTGAACCATACTTGACATTGTGAATTGCTTGTTACTTGAGCATAGGAAATCATATGACAAAATCTATATATGTTGCTGTTATTAGAATGATCATGATGCCCTCATGTCCGTATTTTATTTTTATCGACACCTCTATCTCTAAACATGTGGACATATTTTTAGATTTCGGCTTCCACTTGAGGACAAGCGAGGTCTAAGCTCGGGGGAGTTGATACGTCCATTTTGCATCATGCTTTTATATCAATATTTATTGCATTATGGGCTGTTATTACACAATATATCTCATTACTTATGGCTATTCTCTCTTATTTTACAAGGTTTACCATGAAGAGGGGGATGCCGGCAGCTGGAATTCTGGCTGGAAAAGGAGAAAACGTTGGAAACCTATTTTGCACAACTCCAAAAGTCCTAAAACTCCACGAAACAACTTTTTGGGATTTATAAGAATTTCTGAGCGAAAGAAATAGGCCATGGGGCCCACACCCTGTCCAGGAGACAGGGGGGCGCCCCCCCTATAGGGCACGCCCCCTATCTCCTGGGCCCCCTGGTGGGCCTCCGGCGTCTATCTTCTGCTATATCATCACTTTTACCCTGGAAAAAATCATGGGCAAACTTACGGGACGAAACTCCGCCACCACGAGGCGGAACCTTGGCGGGACCAATCTAGGGCTCTGGCAGAGCTGTTCTACAGGGGACACTTCCCTCCGGGAGGGGGAAATCATCACCAACGTCATCACCAACAATCCTCTCATCGGGAGGGGGTCAATCTCCATCAACATCTTCACCAACACCATCTCCTCTCAAACCCTAGTTCATCTCTTGTATCCAATCTTGTATCCAAAACCACAAATTGGTACCTGTGGGTTGCTAGTAGTGTTGATTACTCCTTGTAGTTGATATTTATTGGTTTACTTGGTGGAAGATCATATGTTCAGATCCTTAATGCATATTATTACACCTCTGATTATGAACATAAATATGCTTTGTGAGTAGTTATGTTTGTTCCTGAGGACATGGGTGAAGTCTTGCTATTAGTAGTCATGTGAATTTGGTATTCGTTCGATATTTTGATGAGATGTATGTTGTCTTCTCCTCTAGTGGTGTCATGTGAACGTCGACTACATGACACTTCACCATTATTGGGCCTAGAGGAGGGAATAGGGAAGTAATAAGTAGATGATGGGTTGCTAGAGTGACAGAAGCTTAAACCCTAGTTTATGCGTTGCTTCGTTAGGGGATGATTTGGATCCATATGTTTCATGCTATGGTTAGGTTTACCTTAATACTTTTGTTGTAGTTGCGGATGCTTGCAATAGGGGTTAATCATAAGAGGGATGCTTGTCCAATTAAGGGCAGTACCCAAGCACCGGTCCACCCACATATCAAATTATGAAAGTACCGAACGCGAATCATATGAACGTGATGAAAACTAGCTTGACGATAATTCCCAATGTGTCCTCGGGAGCTCCTTTCTCATTATTAGAAAATTTCCAGGCTTATCCTTTGCTACATAAAGGATTGGGCCACCTTGCTGCACCTTATTTACTTTATTTACTTGTTACTCGTTACTATTTATCTTATCATAAAACTATATATCACCTACAATTTCAGTGCTTGCAGAAAACCTTACTGTAAACCGCTTATCATTTCCTTCTGCTCCTCGTTGGGTTCAACACTCTTACTTATCGAAAGGACTACGATAGATCCCCTACACTTGTGTGTCATCGCGGAGCCGCCGCTAAGCCCTAATCTCTCTCGAGAGGGCTGATCTGGAGTCTGTTCGGGGCTCCGGAGAGGGGGATTCGTCGCCGTCGTCATCATCAACCATCCTCCATCACCAATTTCATGATGCTCACTGCCGTGCGTGAGTAATTCCATCGTAGGCTTGCTGGACGGTGATGGGTTGGATGAGATTTACCATGTAATCAAGTTAGTTTTGTTAGGGTTTGATCCCTAGTATCCACTATGTTCTGAGATTGATGTTGCTATGACTTTGCTATGCTTAATGCTTGTCACTAGGGCCCGAATGCCTTGACTTCAGATCTGAACCTATTATGTTTTCATGTATATATGTGATTTCTTGATCCTACCTTGCAGGTCTATAGTCACCTATTATGTGTTATGATCTGACAACCCCGAAGTGACAATAATCAGGATACTTCTCGGTGATGATCGTAGTTTGAGGTGTTCATGTATTAACTATGTGTTAATGCTTTGGTCCAGTACTCTATTAAAAGGAGGCCTTAATATCCCTTAGTTTCCATTAGGACCCCACTGCCATGGGAGGGTAGGACAAAATATGTCATGCAAGTTCTTTTCCATAAGCATGTATGACTATATTTGGAATACATGCCTACATTACATTGATGAATTGGAGCTAGTTCTGTGTCACCCTATGTTATAACTATTACATGAGGAATTGCATCCGACATAATTATCCATCACTGATCTAATGCCTACGATTTTTTCACATATTGTGCTTTGCTTATTTACCTTACCGTTGCTACTGTTACAATTACTACAAAACTACTACTGTTACCATTACTTCCATACTACTTTGCTATTAAATACTTTGCTGCAGATACTAAGTTATCCAGGTGTGGTTGAATTGACAACTCAACTGCTAATACTTGAGAATATTCTTTGGCTCCCCTTGTGTCGAATCAATAAATTTGGTTTGAATACTCTACCCTTAAAAACTGTTGTGATCCCCTATACTTCTGGGTCATCACAGCCCGGGGATGTCTCCTCCTTCTTGATCCAGTAAGGGGAGAGGAGGAGTTGAGGGAGAACTCCAGCAGCATGATGGCGTGGTGGTGGAGCTCGTGGTTCTCCGGCAGAGCTTTGCTACACTCAACGGAGGAGGAGGAGGAGTTGGAGGGGAGGGCCGCGCCAGGGGCAAGGGTTCCAGCTCCCATGCGCCTCCCCACTATATATATAGGGGTGGAGGGGGCTAGTTTCTTGCCCTCCAAGTCCATTGGGGCGTTGGCAAAGGTGGGAGGAAAGAAATCCCATCCTTTCCCTTCCCCACTGATTGTTATCCCCCTTTTTTAGGGATCTTGACCTTATCCCTTCGGGATATGATCTTATTCCTTCTAAGGGGGGATCTTGGTGCACCTTGACCAGGGCTGTGGGGCCTTGCCCCCACTACCCACGTTCGCATGCCCCCCCCCCATGCAGGAGGGCCCTGATATGTCTCCAATGTATCTACAATTTTTGATTGTTCCATGCTGCTATATTATTATTCTTGGACATTTTACAAGCATTTTTCAATCATTTTATATCATTTTCTGGGACTAACATTTTGACATAGTGCCAAGTGCCAGTTGTTGTTTTCTACTTGTTTTTTACATCGCAGAAAATCAATATCAAACGGAGTCCAAATGCAGCAAAAAAATTTGGAGAATTTTTATCGACCAGAACACCCAGGATGGGCTAGAGCAACACTTGGGGGGTGCCCCGAGGGGGGCACAACCCACCAGGGTGCACCTGGGCCCCCAGGCGCGCCCAGATGGGTTGTGCCCACCTCGGTGCCCTCCCGCACCCCCTCTTCGCCCTATAAATTCACAAATATTCCAAAACCCTTCGTGGTAGCCCTAGATCGGAAGTTCCGCCGCCGCAAGCCTCTGTAGCCACCGAAAACCAATCGGAAGTCCGTTCCGGCACCCTGACAGAGGGGGAAATCATCACCGGTGGCTATCTTCATCATCCCAGCGGCCACCACGATGAGGAGGGAGTAGTCAACCCTCGCGGCTGAGGGTTTGTACCAGTAACTATGTGTTTAATCTCTCTCTCTCTCTCTCTCTCTCTCTCTCTCGTGTTCTTGAGATGTCACAATCTTGATGTATCACGGGCTTTGTTAATATAGTCGGATCATATGGTGTTTTCCCCTCTCTATCTTGTTGTGATGAATTGAGTTTTCCCTTTGAGATTCCGTTGTTATCGGATTGAATACTTTAATGGATTTGAGAACACTTGATATATGTCTTGCAACTGAATACTCGTGGTGACAATGGTGTATCGTATTGATTGACTTGACATATGTTTTGGCACTCAACTCACGGATTCCCGAGGTGACATTGGGGTAATCTATGCATAGGGGTTGATGCACGTTCTTGTCTTTGTTTCTCTGGTAGAAATCTTGGGGCACTGTTTGAAGTTCTTTGTGTTGGATTGAGTATTATGAATATGAATTTGCTTTGGTGTTAGTTTAGTACGAACTCTAGGATAGATCGAACGGAAAGAATAGCTTTGTGTTATTTTAGTACGAACTCTTGAATAGATCGAATGGAAAGAATAGCTTTGAGGTGGTTTCATACCCTACAAACAATTTATTCTTATTTTATCCGCTAGATAAGAACTTTGGAGTGATTCTTCGTTGCACGTTGAGGGATAGTTATATGATCCAATTATATTAGCATTGTTGAGGGATAGTTGTCAAGCATTGCAATACCGTTTTTGTGCCCATTTACTATTTGCTACCTTGCTGTTTTTATTTATTCAGATTATAAAAATATATTTCTACCATCAATATTACACTTTTATCACCATCTCTTCGCCAAACTAGTGCACATATACAATTTGCCATTGTATTGGGTGTGTTGGGGACACAAGAGATTTCTTGTATTTGGTTGCAGGGTTGTTCGAGAGAGACCATCTTCATCCTACACCTCCCAATGGATTGATAAACCTTAGGTCATCCACTTGAGGGAAAATTGCTACTGTCCTACAAAACTCTATGCTTGGAGGCCCAACACGAGTCTACAAGAACAGTGTAGTAGACATCAAGCTGTTTTCTGGCGTCATTGCCGGGGAGGTGAGTGCTTGAAGGTATATCGTTATATCTTGCAATTGAATCTTTTAGTTTCTTGTTTTATCACTATTTTGGTTTATAAAAAGAAAACTACATAAAAATGGAATTGAGGTTGCATCATATTATTGATCATCTTTATAATATCTTTCTTGAAAATGATGGATCCGAAAATGTGCTCAATTGTTAGAAGAAAAAGTCAATCAAATGTTTGGCACAAAATATGAATGATGAGCATGATTGCAATGTTGTTAGTATGAATTCTTTGAATATCCATGATGCTAATGATATGCAAAGCCATAAGCTTGGGGATGTTATGTTTGATGATTATGATATTTTTTGTCCCCCAAGTTTTGATGAGAAAAACTATTATGATGATAGCATGCCTCCTATTTATGATGATTATATTGATGAAAGTGGGTTTGGAAGAGTGTCAACTTTAGGAAGTAATAATCCCACTATTTTGGACGGTGTTGAATCTTATTGTGATAATTATGAAAGTGGATTTGGAGAGGTCGTGACTTTATTTAGTGATGAATCCACTACTCCGGAAGAGGTTTCAATTGATTATGAGAACAAAGTTGATATCTATGATGATTATGGTGATGACGTGTATGCTATAAAGAATAATGATAACCATGAAACTTGTCATCATGACTTTGATTTTCACACGCATGATAGTTATTTTGTTGAGTTTGCTCCCATTACTATTGATGAGAAGAAATTTGCTTATGTGGAGAGAAACAAAATTTCTATGCTTATGTATCATGGAAAGAATGCTTTTATGTGATAGCTATATTGTTGAACTCATTCATGATTATACTGAAAATTATTATGAGGGAGGAACTTATGCTTGTAGGAATTGCAATAATATCAAGTTTCCTCTCTATGTGTTGAAAATCTTGAAGTTATGTTTGTTTTGCCTTCCTATGCTAGTTGATTCTTGCTCCCAGAAGGTATTTTCTCACAAAATCCCTATGCATAGGAAGTGGGTTAGGCTTAAATGTGCTTGCCTTGTGTTTCATGATGCTCTTGTTATGTTTCAATTCATAGCTTTCATGCGAGCATCATTGAAATCATCATGCCTAGCTAAAAGGCACAAAAGCAAAGCGCTTGTTGGGAGAGAACCCAACACTTTTACCTATTGTTTTTGTGTGTTCACATGATTATGTTACTGTAGTAATCATGTTTTATTCCTTTTGTTTCAATAAAGTGCCAAGTAAAGCCTTTGGATAGTGTGGATGATAGTTGACTTGAATCTGTGCAAAAACAGAAACTTTTGCACTCAGTCCAGGAAATTTGAAAATTCACTGGAACGTGATTTTGATCTGAAACTTTTTACAGGTGATAGATATACAAATTCTCTATGGTGTCCTAATTGTTCAGAGTTTTTGGAGTGGCAGAAGTATGGTTGGAGTACAGATTACTACAGACTATTCTGTTTTTGACATATTCTGTTTTCAATGCATAGTTTGCTTGTTTTCAAGTTTCTATGGCTTATATTGCTCAATATAAATTGTGGAAATGATATGCTACAGTAGGAATTGTGTGGAAAAAATTATGAATCTTGTCTTTGACAGTACCAAAATTGAAATGGTTTGCTCTTTATCATACTAACATATCTCACGAAGTTCCGTTAAGTTTTGTGTGATTGAAGTTTTCAAGTTTTGGGTGAGATGTCGAGATGAGGGAAATAAGGAGTGACAAGACCCTAAGCTTGGGGATGCCCAAGGCACCCCAAGGTAATATTCAAGGAAGATCCAAGCAACTAAGCTTGGGGATGCCCCGGAAGGCATCCCCTCTTTAGTCTCCAACATTATCGGTAACCTCACTTGGAGCTACATTTTTATTCGTCACCTGATGTGTTTTGCTTGGAGCGTCATTTTATTTTATTAGGATTTGCTTGTTGTTATTTTTAATAATGTTTTGCATCTTTATTTTCAATAAAAATGACAAGGATAGCCTTTACCATGCTTATTTTGCAAGTATACATGTTGCTGTTTTAAAACAGAAAGTTTATCGCTGTTGCAAAAAATCCCTAGAAATGTCAGAATGTGATAAAATATTGAAACTTTTTGCACAGTAAGATCTGATAAATTTTCTACAGAATCGTAAATTTTCAGAATTTTTGGAGTTAGGGAAGTATTGATATTCTTGCATTCTTTTCAGACTGTACTGTTTTGGCAGATTGCTGTTATGTTTGCATATGTTTGCTTGTTTAATGATTCTATTTGAGGACAGGAGTATTAAATATGCAGAGGCATTTAGTACACAATGTTGAATAATATTTTTTAGTGATTTGCTACAGTAGAGAATGATAAGGTTTTGCATTGATTTATACTAACTTATCTCACAAGTTCTTGTTGAGTTTTGTGTGGATGAAGTTTTTGAGATTTAGGAAAACCGTGATATGAGAGGAATGAAGAAGACACAAGATCTCAAACTTGGGGATACCCAAGGCATCCCAAGTTAATATTCCAATAAGTCTCAAGCATCTAAGATTGGGGATGCCCTGGTAGGCATCCCACCTTTCTTCTTCAACGATTATCGGTTAGTATCGGTTGAGCCTAAGTTTTTGCTTCTTCACATGATGTGTGCTATTCTTGAAATGCCATTTTATTTTCCTTTTGCTTGCTGTTTTAAGAAAATATTTAGATCTGAAAGTTTTAAATAAAAGATAGTCCTCACATAGCTACCCATTTACATAACTACTCGCTTGATCTTCACTTATACTTTTTTTGGACTAGTTTGTCATTTGCTCTAGTGATTCACTTATATATTTTTGAGCATGGCGTGCTTTAGTATTTTTGAAGAAATTCTCTCTTGCTTCACTTAAATTAATTTGAGAGAAAGAAATTTTATGCTCATGATCTTCACTTATATTTGTTTGAGCTTATCAAAAGCAGCATATGAAAATTAGTTCCAAAGTGATAGATATCCAAGAAGGATATAATAAAAACTTTCATGAAGATCATTGGACAAAATAAACTTGATTCCTTGTAATAGTTTTGAGATATGATGATGTGAATGTGAGTTATGTTGATGAGTAATTGTGCTTTAGTAAGAATATTGGTGTTAAGGTTTGTGATTCCCTATGCAAGCACGAATGTCAATAGTTGTGCAATGAAATTATATCCTACTTGTGGTTTATTATTCGGTGTTAATTATGCCTAATGCTCGCTTATGAGATTATTCGTTTCTTGGTTGGTCGCTTCTCAATCTTTTGCTAACCTTCATTTTGCACTAAGTATGATCACTACTTGTGCATCCAAAATCCTTTAAAACAGTTTTGCCACATAAGTCCAGTATATCTACCTATATGCAGTATTCTTTTGCCGTTCTAAGCAAATTTGTATGTGCCATCTCTAATTTTCAAAATAAATTTCTCTTTTGTGTGCTCATACCGCTCGCGAGGCGGTGAGGGGTGGCCCATATTTTCCATGCTAGATGTGCTATTCTCATGATGAGTGTTTCTTCACTTGTCATTGCACGAGAGTAAGGCAAAGGTATTAGGTATGCCCAGTCCTGAAATGAAAAATGAATTTACTATATGT
Organism: Triticum aestivum; assembly: GCF_018294505.1. Lineage (NCBI taxonomy): Eukaryota > Viridiplantae > Streptophyta > Magnoliopsida > Poales > Poaceae > Triticum > Triticum aestivum. The sequence goes on from NC_057813.1 coordinate 472,784,504, forward strand.
TGTCAAATAGTAAATTCCTTGGAAAATGTTGGTATGGAGGGCACCCGTGGATACGGTTAGCCATGGAAAGTGAAAGTATGGTGGAAAAAGGAATAAACTTTATTTTCTGTTTTGGAACCGCCTATGATACATCTAGCATGGAAAGTGTTGGGAGCTCTAAGTCATTTTCGTTGGTGGGAAAAGTATGCCTCTCAAAATGTTTTTATCTCTCAATTTTTTCTTTGAGCTCTGGCACCTCTACAAATCCTTACTTCCCTCTCTGCAAAGGGCCTTTCTTTTACATTATGCGATTTTTATTTTTAGTATGAGTCTCCATCTTCTCTTATAAAGCACCAACTAGGAGGCACTATGATCGTACTTGAGCATTGGGTGTAGCTAATATGCGAGTGTGTTTCATGAATGCATCAATGATTGAGCATGATGGGCTAGGGATAACTTATTTTAGCGTTGATATTCTGAAAGACATGATTGCTTGTTGATATGCTTGAGTATTTAAGTCTCATGTCAAAACTAGACTATTGCTTTGAACCATATAAAATTCCAAATGTTCATGCTATAAAGAAAAGAATATGAGATGACATGTTAGGCAACATTCCACATCAAAAATTCTGTTTTTATCATTTACCTACTCAAGGACGAGCAGGAATTAAGCTTGGGGATACTGATACGTCTCCAACATATCTATAATTTTTAATTGTTCTATGCTGTTATATTATCATTCTTGGATATTTTACAAGTATTTTACAATCATTTTATATGATTTTTTGGGACTAACCTATTAACATAGTGCCAAGTGCCAGTTGTTGTTTTCTACTTGTTTTTTACATCGCAGAAAATCAATATCAAACGGAGTCCAAATGCAGCAAAACTTTTTGGAGAATTTTTATGGACCAGAACAACCAGGATGGGCTAGAGCAGCACCTGGGGGTGCCCCGAGGGGGGCCCGACCCACCAGGGCGTGCCTAGGCCCCCAAGCACACCCAGGTGGGTTGTGCCTACCTTGGTGGCCTCCCGCACCCCCTCTTCGCCCTATAAATTCACAAATATTCCAAAACCCTTCGGGGTAGCCCTAGATCGGAAGTTCCACCGCCGCAAGCCTCTGTAGCCACCGAAAACCAATCGAAAGCCCGTTCCGGCACCCTGACAGAGGGGGAAATCATCACCGGTGGCTATCTTCATCATCCCGGCGGCCACCACGATGAGGAGGGAGTAATCCACCCTCGGGGCTGAGGGTTTGTACCAGTAACTATGTGTTTAATCTCTCTCTCTCTCTCTCTCTCTCATGTTCTTGAGATGTCACAATCTTGATGTATCGCGGGCTTTGTTAATATAGTCGGATCATATGGTGTTTTCCCCTCTCTATCTTGTTGTGATGAATTGAGTTTTCCCTTTGAGATTCCGTTGTTATCGGATTGAATACTTTAATGGATTTGAGAACACTTGATATATGTCTTGCAATTGAATACTCGTGGTGACAATGGTGTATCGTATTGATTCACTTGACATATGTTTTGGCACTCAACTCACGGATTGCCGAGGTGAAATTGGGGTAATCTATGCATAGGGGTTGATGCACGTTCTTGTCTTTGTTTCTCTGGTAGAAATCTTGGGGCACTATTTGAAGTTCTTTGTGTTGGATTGAGTATTATGAATATGAATTTTCTTTGGTGTTAGTTTAGTACGAACTCTAGGATAGATCGAACGGAAAGAATAGCTTTGTGCTCTTTTAGGACGAACTCTTGAATAGATCGAACGGAAAGAATAGCTTTGAGGTGGTTTCGTACCTTACAAACAATTTATTCTTATGTTCTCCACTAGATACGAACTTTGGAGTGATTCTTCGTTGCAGGTTGAGGGATAATTATATGGTCCAATTATATTAGCATTGTTGAGAGATTGCACTAGCGAAAGTACGGACCCTAGGCCATGTTTTCAAGCATTGCAATACTGTTTTTGTACCCATTTACTATGTGCTACCTTGCTATTTTTATTTATTCAGATTATAAAAATATATTTCTACCATCAATATTACACTTTTATCACCATCTCTTCGCCGATCTAGTGCACCTATACAATTTGCCATTGTATTGAGTGTGTTGGGGACACAAGAGATTTCTTGTATTTGGTTGGAGGGTTGTTCGAGAGAGACCATCTTCATCCTACACCTCCCACGGATTGATAAACTTAGGTCATCCACTTGCGGGAAAATTGCTATTGTCCTACAAAACTCTGCGCTTGGAGGCCCAACACGAGTCTACAAGAATAAAGTTGAGTAGTAGACATCAGGCCCCACTCCGGAACCTTCTAGAACCTTCCCGGTACAATACCAAAAAATCACGTACATTCTCTGTTGGCAAAAATAGGACTTCTCGTATATAAATCTTTACCTCTGGACCATTCCGGAACTCCTCGTGACGTCCGCGATCTCATATGAGACTTCGAACAACTTTAGGTAACCACATACAATTCCCATTACAACTCTAGCTAGCGTCACTGAACCTGAAGTGTGTAGACCTTACGGGTTCGGGAACCATGCAGACATGACCGAGATGCCTCTCCGGCCAATAACCAATAGCGGGATATGGATACCCATATTGGCTCCCACATGTTCCACGATGATCTCATCGGATGAACCACGATGTCGGGGATTCAATCAATCTCGTATACAATTCCCTTTGTCCATCGGTATGTTACTTGCCCGAGATTCGATCGTCGGTATCCTATACCTTGTTCAATATCGTTACCGGCAAGTCTCTTTACTTGTTCTGTAACGCATGATCCCGTGGCTAACTCCTTAGTCACATTGAGCTCATTATGATGGTGCATTACCGAGTGGGCCCAGAGATACCTCTCCGTCATACGGAGTGACAAATCCCAGTCTCGATTTGTGCCAACCCAACAGACACTTTCGGAGATACCTGTAGTGCACCTTTATAGCCACCCAGTTAAATTGTGACGTTTGATACACCCAAAGCATTCCTACAGTATCCGGGAGTTGCACAATCTCATGGTCTAAGGAAATGATACTTGATCTTAGAAAAGCTCTAGCAAACGAACTACGCGATCTTGTGCTATGCTTAGGATTGGGTCTTGTCCATCACATCATTCTCGTAATGATGTGATCCTGGTATCAACGACATCCAATGTCCATGGTCAGGAAACCACAACCATATATTGATCAACGAGGTAGTCAACTAGAGGCTCACTAGGGACATGTTGTAGTCTATGCATTCACACATGTATTATGGTTTCCGGTTAATACAATTATAGCATGAACAATAGAAAATTTTCATGAACATGGAAATATAATAATAACCATTTTATTATTGCCTCTAGGGCATATTTCCAACACAAACGCGATGCAAGAGTAACCAGCAAAACAAAGTAACTCAAAGAGAACTCCTTGAATGATCTTCAATCAAAGCTGAAAGTACATGTTGTCCCCATGTGTGGTTTTGGTAATTAATGACAATCCTTATGGACTAATGTTTGCATTAAGATATACATTTGAAGGTTAGTCCCATTGGAATGTGATTGAAGAATAATGGAAGACAACTCCTTTGAAGCAACAATTACATTGAGATGATCAAAATGAAGTTCATTGGAGTATCTTAAGGTTGCCATGCTTAGAGCTATGGTTTGAGCCATAATGGAACAAGATCTTAAAAGGATGATTTGAATGATGAACTCTAGGAGTGGCTCAAAGATATGATCATAATGGACTCATGTGTTGAGTCATGATTGATCAAGTATTCAATCAAGCTATTCAAGTGAAGAATTCAATATACCCTTCAAGACGTCAAGATTAAACATGGAGTAGAGATATAGGTTGACCAAGATGAAGCTCAAAGATCGAACTCTAAATGGTCAACACACAAGCGCAAATGATGCACCACATAGGATCTTGTGGTATGATAAGAAATTATCAATTGCACTTTGTGTACTAACCCATATTATGTGTTGTCTATGTTTTTGAGGGTTAGGTGATTCTCATGGGCTCGCATCGAGAAAGAGATTTCAAGTGTCTATGAGAGGATGACATCAAGTGTTGGTGATCATGGTTGACAAGGGCAAGTTCAAGATAACCATCCCAAAGGATTACATGCTTGAAGCTTGTGGATGATCACATGATGGACAGGTGAAGATGAATACAAAGAAAAGCTTCCCCACATTGTGTATGGGGGAGAGACTTGAAGACTTCACCGATGTCTTGCCTTCATCTTGATCCAAGAAGAAACATCAACATCAAGCTCAAGTGAACGGATTGTGTCAAAGGTATTAGTTCCTTTGACGTTAGTGTTGGGGAGTGATGACCACCAAAGAAACATATACACTTAAGAATGGATTCTTGATAGCTATGTAGTGTAGCTATTTTTATGATTCTTGAGTTATAGGGATCCCGCACTATTAAGAGGGGATCAAAGGGGTTTGTGATGGATTTGCTCAAGTCAACATCTTCTATACACAATTCCACTCATATCCTATATACCAAAGAAAAGCCAAAGCCAAATAGTTTCCCAAAATACATGATCTAACCTTTGCATAATTTGAACCCTCCATTTTGGTTTATTTTGGGTGGTTCTCTATCTGAGGACTTGGAGCTTTTCCATAGCTTCAAAACGAGTCCAAGATCATCAAAATCAGAGTCCGGATGTGAAAGTTACGCATGTTTTAGTTTTGGGGTTCCTGGTATTATTTTGGTCGGACGTCCGGTAACGTCCGGAAATCCAGTGCGCCAATCCAGAATCAAACAGACGGAAATCCAGAAAATTTCGGACGTCCGTCAAACCTGTTTCGCAAATATCCTGATACATTCGTCTGATGGCGTGCTACAGCCGTCGGACGTCCGGTGTTCCACCGGACGTCCGGTGCCTGTTTTGCCACCGGATGTACGGTAATCCACCGGACGTCCGACACTTTCCTGAGAAGAATTCCCCCCCCCCCCCACGGCCAGATTTGTGCCCATACTATAAATATCCCTTCACCACTTCGTGGAGGGGCTGAGCAACACAACTATCTTGACCCACACTTGAAGAAAAGCTCCCTCTCCTTTCTCCTACCTCAAATCTTAGATCCCTTCGTGGTGATATCTCAAGGAGAATAGGGTTAGCCTTCGTGGAGTTGGTGTGCCTTCATGGTAACATCCACCTCTCTAACGGTGACTAGCTTCCCTCCAAGGAAGTGAACATCGGGATACATCATCGTCTCCGTGACTTCGGTCATCCCTAACCCTAACTCCTTACTTCTGGTTTACCTTGGTCACTTGACCGCGCATTCACTATTCTTGTTGTCCTCATTATATTGTGTTGGTTACCATATCGTAGAGATTATTTAGGCCAACACTTTATAGTTCACAATTCATACTTCCTACTATTGTTCTATCTTGTGTTTAGTGTGAATTGCTAGCTTATAACATATCTTGTGTAAGCTTGTAGTGCTTACTTGAGTTTGCTTGTATCATTCAATTCCATATATTGTGATACAATTTGTGTAAGCTTGTATTGCCTACTTGTGGGTGTGTGTATTATTCATTTCCATATCTTGTGATATACATTGAGTAAGTTTGTGTAACTTACTTGTGCTTACTCATATCCTCGTTGTTCTCATCTTGTTTATGCTAAGTTGTTGGTGCACTTAGTGAGCCTAGTATATTTAGGATTTGTGCTTAAAAAGTATTCGCTTAGTTTATTTCTGCATTAGGATATAGCCAAATCCGTAAAAGATTTTAAAACGCCTATTCACCCCCCCTCTAGGCGACATCGTGGTCCTTTCAATTGGTATCAGAGCTAGGTCTCTCCTTATTAGGCTTAACCGCCTAGAGAGTAACGATGTTGACTAGTGAACTAGTGCACGATGACACATTTTGTTTTAATGGCACAAATTACATTATGTGGAGATTACGCATGGTTTGTCACTTTCGGGCCATGGGTCCAAATGCTTTGCGGATTGTGGTTGTAGGGAATTAAAATCTAAAGGATGGACAATCCCCGTCACTTGGTGATATGCATCTTGATAGTGAAGCTTTAAGTATCATTCACCAAGCTATAACCTTCGAGGTGTTCAAGTCAATTTCGTCTTGTTCGTTGGCTCATGATGCTTGGACCAAAATTGAAGATATATATGGTGGGTCTAATCTTCATGAAGACAATATTCTTTTTGGGGAGTTAATGGAGGAGTTCTCCACATTTTTAAATCATGAAGAGCTCTCTATTGCTTCCACCTCCGATTACTTGCATACCTCAACATCTTTCACTTCACCAACATGTGGCATACCACAAGAGGAAATCAATAAAGATGAGGCATGCTTGATTGATGAAGAATCCTCCTCTCCAAAAGAATCATCATCAACCCCTTGTGTTCACATGTGCCTCATGGCAAGAGGTAATGACGAGGTATCATCTTCTCTTAGTGATAATGATGATAGTTGTAATGAGGAAGATGATGAAGTCTTGACTCAAAATCTCTATGAGATTGGGAAAACTCTTCGTAGAGCTAAAAATAACACTTATAAAAGGTTCCAAGATGTTCTTGCTTGCTTTGAAAAACGTAATGATTTATTTCTCAATGAGGAAGCTAAAAGTGAACAGCTTGAACATGAACTTGCTAAGGCTCATGAAACGCTTAGTGACTTGAGGTCTTCAAAAGAAGAGATTAACGTTACTCATTGTAAGCTTAAAGAGGATTTTGAGCTCCTTCTCCTTGAATGCAATAGTGTCAAGGGAGAGCTCATAAAACTCTCTAAGTCTCATGAGGAGCTTCAATCAACTCGTGAGAAGTCACTAAGTTCTACTTGCTCCTCTCATATTGATAATGATGTTTGTGCTACTAACTCGATTACATGTGAAGCATCAATTTTGAAGGATAATGTTGAGCTATGTGCTCAACTTGCTTTGCTAACAAGAAATTATGGGAAATTGGAAGAAAGTCATGAAAAGCACTCGGGCACTCATGTGGATCTTTTAATCTCTCATAGTAAGCTAAAGTTAGATCACGAGGCTATGGTCTTCGAGGTAAAATCTTGTGAGTCTCATACGAACATTAGCACATCTACTCTAAATGCTTTATTGCCATGTGCTAATCCTTGCAATTCATCCACCTCTCATATTATATCCACTCATGATAAATTGCCCATGTTGTCTTGCTGCTCTAACCATGAAGTTTCTACTTCCACTAGTCCTCTTGTTTCTAGTGTTGAAACTAACCATGTAGAGGAAATTAATGAGCTCAAGGCCCAAGTCACTAGTTTGAAGAAAGACTTGGAAAAGTGTGATGTTGGACATAATTTTCACTCCAACAAGAAGAAGTCCAAGAACAAGAAAAAGGGACAAGGGAATTACAAGAATTCGGCCAACATTACTTGCTTCAAATGCAAAAAGACTGGACATCATGTGAGATCTTGCCCATTAAAGAAAAGGGCTTATAATGAGAAGCTACATGGGAAGCGGCCTCAAGCTCAATCTCAAGTTGAAGAACAACCACTATCCATGATGAAACATGTTATTGCTCCCCAAGTCGAGAAATTAAAGAAGAGAAAAGGGAGGAAATGTTGCTATGATTGTCGTCAAAAGGGACACATAGCTTCATCATGCCCTAATGGTAACATATCTAAGCCTCCTATAGTCAATAATCATTATTCACTAAGGATGGATATTGTTGGCAATGTGTTTTCCAAATTTGTGGGTGCCCAAAGTGGTTTCAAAGTGGACAAGACCATTTGGGTTGCCAAGCCTATTGTTACTAACTCCTTAGGACCCAACTTGGTTGGGGACCATCAAGCTCAAACCTGATCAATAGGTGTGTGGAGGGCATTGGAGACTTGGCTACTTCATGAAGAAAAACTATTTTCACCATATGTTATGGTTAATGCCAAGTCAAGTGGATTATCATCATATTTATCAATCCAATGCTCCTCTTTGCAGTAACTTGTACTTGCATTGTTTACATTGAAAGTTAATATGTCCCTTGCATGTTTAGGTTTTGTACCTAGCATGTGCTTTTATAGTTGTGCTTCCTAGTATGCTTGATTTGTGTTATCTAGCATGAGTAGGTCGAAATGCACTTCATATATTTATGTGTGTGGTTTCAAGCCTTTATTGCTTCATTAGTTGAATCTTACTTGGCTCTTTTGAGATATTAATGGATCATCACATTATGGGGGAGTGCTATGTTTTACGCATTTCACAAACCTTAAATGTGTATGTATGTGGGATCCCACTTAGTATTGTTAGTGCAATATTATCTAGTTACTATGTGGTATGTCAAGCTCATTTGAAACTTAAATTCTCATCCATTAATTACCCTTAGTTGGGTTTCATTTGCTTCTTGTGGATAATACATGGATCATCATATTGTGGGGGAGTGATATGCTTTGTGCATATCACAATCCTTGTTAATGTGAACAATTGAGGGATGCCACTTAGAGTTTATATTTGAGATTATCTTATATCTCCGTGGCATGCAATGTCTTGTTTACGTATGGCATTCTTGTGCGGTTTTGCTCATGGTTATCTTAAAATCATATTTGGAAAATCATTTGATTAAAGCTATTCCAATTATTGCTTTGCATAATGATCTATCTAGTTGGAATGTTAATATTATTCTATCCAAGCATTGTGTTTATTTCTAAACTCTCATGTTATGCTTGTGTTAGTATAGATGATCATGTACTTATTTGGTTTATACACCGAATGATAACCCTAAATACCATTTTGTTTGAATTTATCTTATTGCTCTATATGAGAGTTTGTTATCTCATTGTTTATAGTGTCATATATCTTTTTGAGTGAGATATTCCTATGAGTATGTGTGCAATGCATATCTTATATGCTCATTGGTTTTTTTTCTTGGTTCATATGTTGAACTTTGGGTGCTATCATATGTTGATTTGTCACTTTGATTCATTTTGGTCAACATGAATGACTAGTGATGTTATTGGAAATATTAACAGTTATGTGGTCATTTGTCCAATTTGTATCTCCCTAGATTTTGGTAGGCTTGTGCATGCATATTTACTATGTGTAAATTCACATGCCTTGTTTGCCTTATTTGATCCAATATATATATGGTAAATCCATCAAATTCTTAATAGCTATGATGTGCATGAAATTCAAATTCATATCAATAGGCACATATTTAAGTGGTTTTACCCTATGTGTTGTAGTTATGCTAACTACTTTGGACCCAATAAGTTTGGGGACCATATTGTACTTAAAATGTTTTAGGTACATTTGAGAAGCATTGGATGCTTGGCTTATTCATGAAGGTGGTGGCACTATGAGGAGATTAGAGCCAAGCTTGGACATTTTATTGATCTACGACTTCATACCAATGCTATCTCGGTAACAAGTATTTACTTCATGCATATATATAGAAATGGGGTCAACCTTGTGTAGGTTGCATCATGGCATGAATTTCTTGACTCGCTCCTGTGATACTTGTTTCCTTTCTCAAAGCATCCCAACGATGATCTCTTGTTGCTAGTTGTGATGCCTTTGATGGTTGTGTGTTTGGAGTTCATTAATATACAATAACATTATATTAAGCCATGTGCTATGCTTTCAAGCAAAGATCTCATTGGTATATTTTATGACTCCTGTTTGGATGTCTTATTCCTTCCTTTTGTAACTATGTTATGTGTTCATCCTTCTTTCTGGATATCATCTACCTAGTATCTTATACAAGTGAGAGAAGTTACATCTCTAGTTGATATCCCTATTCTTTCATGTCCACCATTTCATTCATTTTTTATATCTTTTTGGTGGCTCCATGGAAGCATTTGTTGAATGAGTGCATGTCTTACCTCTTTGCATCTTAGTGCACTCATGTTTGGTGAAGATTGTTGTCCTCATGCTTGTCTTGACAATCCTATTATTTCCTATCTTCATCATGGGTTGTCACAAGCTTTGATTTTAGTTTGCTATTAGTGAGCTTGTGAACCCATTTTCTTGATGTGTGTATGTCCTTCTTAACTTCATGTGTGTGGGAAGGACATGTCTTGCACCTTGTATCTCATTTACTCAAGGCTATGTTGATGCTTAACTCTCATCCTTATACTAGTCTTCTCAAGTGCTTTGACGTGACTCACACACATCATTTTGGTTGTGCCTATTCTTAGGTTGCCTCATTTACATGTTGCTCAACCATATGTTTGTTGCAAATGCTAGGTTTGTTTTCTTATCTATGCCTGCTTGAAATTGTTTTGTGTTCCTATTGATTTTGGGGGAGTGATGATCCTATTTTGTGCACTTGTATCCAAATACAAAAATTCTAAATAGTGCACAAATCATGGGGAGCTTCTCTATTTTCCTTAGAACACTCATTTGCCCAAATTATAATATTCTTTTATCCTTTTGGCTCATCGGATCATTTGATTGCTTGCTTCACTTTGTGTTATGCAAATGAGATCAATTTGTGCCATGTGCCTTGCTATTATCACTAGGTTTCAGTTGTATAATAATGGATTCACTTCTGTATATCATGTTCTTATCAATTGCATATATTTTGTGTTTGCAAAGTTTCTTTGCGGATACATATCATGATTATGATTGGCCACTCAGAAAAAAAAAATTATACATGAGAAAGTTCATATCTTTCCTTGATATCATTTATTCCTTGCCGGACACTTTGTTTGTTTCCTCTTATTCTTATGGTGGCTTCAGTAAGAGGTTGTGACATGAGTGCTTGTATGTTTGGCATATAATCTTGCGCACTCATGTGTTTTGACTGTTTTCCTCACATGCCTTAGTATCTTCATATCTAGTTGCATTTTATAGATTCTGAGCTCCTCGAATTGTTCATTATTGAATATGTGCATTTGCGTTCACACACATCTTGTGATATGCACACATCAAGGAGGAACTCATACTATATTGGTCTTCTAGATGTTTTGTCTTCCATTTTGGCATTTGTTGCCAATGGGGAGAAGTTTAGAGGGTTTAAAATAAATATCTTTTGTAGTTCTTGTTGTCATTCATGCTGTTCACCCTAGTTATATATGCTTGTTGCATGAATGAATATATAGAGAAATCTCCAACTAGTTTATATCAACTAATATATGCAATGAAATTCAAAGTTCATTCACACATGCATATACTGTGGGGGAGCTTACTCTTTATATTGTGGTCTTACTAACATCAAATGCTTGTGTAGTGTTTTGATGTTAGTAGAACTGGTTTTGATATCATCAAGTTTCTTTGAATGATGCTATTCACCACAAGTATACAATTTATCCTCGGAAAAAATTGCGTGCTTGTTTAAAAATTCATTATATGAACCCTCTTGGTGAGATTGTCATCAATTACCAAAATGGGGGAGATTGAAAGTACATGTTGTCCCCATGTGTGGTTTTGGTAATTAATGAAAATCCTTATGGACTAATGTTTGCATTAAGATATACATTTGAAGGTTAGTCCCATTGGAATGTGATTGAAGAATAATGGAAGACAACTCCTTTGAAGCAACAATTACATTGAGATGATCAAAATGAAGTTCATTGGAGTATCTTAAGGTTGCTATGCTTAGAGCTATGGTTTGAGCCATAATGGATCAAGATCTTAAAAGGATGATTTGAATGATGAACTCTAGGAGTGGCTCAAAGATATGATCATAATGGACTCATGTGTTGAGTCATGATTAATCAAGTATTCAAGCAAGCTATTCAAGTGAAGAATTCAATATACCCTTCAAGACGTCAAGATTAAACATGGAGTAGAGATATAGGTTGACCAAGATGAAGCTCAAAGATCGAACTCTAAATGGTCAACACACGAGCGCAAATGATGCACCACATAGGATCTTGTGGTATGATAAGAAATTATCAATTGCACTTTGTGTACTAACCCATACTATGTGTTATCTATGTTTTTGAGGGTTAGGTGATTCTCATGGGCTCGCATCGAGAAAGAGATTTCAAGTGTCTATGAGAGCATGACATCAAGTGTTGGTGATCATGGTTGACAAGGGCAAGTTCAAGATAACCATCCCAAAGGATTACATGCTTGAAGCTTGTGGATGATCACATGATGGACAAGTGAAGATGAATACAAAGCAAAGCTTCCCCACGTTGTGTATGGGGGAGAGACTTGAAGACTTCACCAATGTCTTGCCTTCATCTTGAGCCAAGAAGAAACATCAACATCAAGCTCAAGTCAACGGATCCTGTCAAAGGTATTAGTTCCTTTGACGTTAGTGTTCGGGAGTGATGACCACCAAAGAAACATATACACTCAAGAATGGATTCTTGATAGCTATGTAGTGTAGCTATTTTTTATGATTCTTGAGTTATAGGGATCCCGTACTATTAATAGGGGATCAAAGGGGTTTGTGATGGATTTGCTCAAGTCAACATCTTCTATACACAATTCCACTCATATCCTATATACCAAAGAAAACCCAAAGCCAAATAGTTTCCCAAAATACATGATCTAACCTTTGCATAATTTGAACCCACCATTTTGGTTTATTTTTGGTGGTTATCTATCTGAGGACTTGGAGCTTTTCCATAACTTCAAAACAAGCCCAAGATCATCAAAATCGGAGTCCGGATGTGAAAGTTATGCATGTTTTAGTTTTGGGGTTCCTGCTGTTATTTTGGCCGGACGTTCGGTAACGTCCGGAAATCCGGTGCGCCAATCCAGAATCAAACGGACGGAAATCCGGAAAATGTCGGACGTCCGTCAAACCTGTTTCGCAAATATCCTGATACATTCGTCTGATGGCGTGCTACAGCCGTCGGACGTCCGGTGTTCCACCGGACGTCTGGTGCCTGTTTTGCCACCGGACGTCCGGTAATCCACCGGACGTCCGACACTTTCCTGAGCAGAATTCCCCCCAATGGCCAGATTTGTGCCCATACTATAAATATCCCTTCACCACTTCGTGATGGGGCTGAGCAACACAACTATCTTGACCCACACTTGAAGAAAAGCTCCCTCTCCTTTCTCCTACCTCAAATCTTAGATCCCAGAGAGATTTGTGAGAGTTCTTGAGAGAGATTCCACTCAAGTGAAGATCCACTCCCTCTCCCTCTCTTGACCAAAGGAATTCGTGATTTAAGCAAGTCTTGAGCATTTCCCCCTTGATCTTGTTACTCTTGGAGGTTGGAGACTCCTAGGCGGTAGGAGTGCTTCGGTGAGGAATCAACTTGTGATTTGTCCCCCGAAAAGTTTGTGAAGGTTTGGAGGCCACCTCAAGGTCTACCACTAGTGGTTGGGAATCGCCTTTGTGGTGATATCTCAAGGAGAATAGGGTGAGCCTTCGTGACGATGGTGTGCCTTCGTGGTAACATCCACCTCTCTAACGGTGACTAGCTTCCCTCCAAGGAAGTGAACATCGGGATACATCATCGTCTCCGTGACTTCAGTTATCCCTAACTCCTCACTTGTGGTTTACCTTGGTCACTTGACGGGCATTCACTATTCTTGTTGTACTCATTATATTGTGTTGGTTACCATATCGTAGAGATTATTTAGGCCAACACTTTATAGTTCGCAATTCATACTTCCTACTATTGTTCTATCTTGTGTTTAGTGTGAATTGCTAGCTTATAACATATCTTGTGTAAGCTTGTAGTGCTTACTTGAGTTTGCTTGTATCATTCAATTCCATATATTGTGATACAATTTGTGTAAGCTTGTATTGCCTACTTGTGGGTGTGTGTATTATTCATTTTCATATCTTGTGATATACATTGAGTAGGTTTGTGTAACTTACTTGTGCTTACTCATATCCTCGTTGTTCTCATCTTGTTTATGCTAAGTTGTTGGTGCACTTAGTGAGCCTAGTATATTTAGGATTTGTGCTTGAAAAGTATTCGCTTAGTTTATTTCCACATTAGGATATAGCCAAATCCGTAAAAGATTTTAAAACACCTATTCACCCCCCCCCCCCTCTAGGCGACATCGTGGTCCTTTCAAAAGCTCCTTCAATAATCCATAGGAGCACTTTCTAGCAAGAACATGATTGTGGTGAAAAGTGGACTTGAGGTGTTGCGATGAATTTATTGGCCTTCAAATAAACAAAGAAGTGAACATGGAATCACCAACACTACATCTTATCTTCTTGCCTGGATCTTTGTTCCTTTATGTGGTAGATGGATCGAGTGGAGCGGGACGGGGTGATGTGAAGTGGCTTGCAAGGGGTGAAACGAGTTAGGGAAGGTATGAGAGGATATTTAGGGAGAATTCAAAATATAATCATTTCTATAAAATTTAACTGGCTATGAATCACCGAATAAACTTGCGCAACTACGAGGATCGTTCAAATAAACTTGAACAACCAGGGCAACGTTGAAAACTCACCACGAACACAACACACGTAAGTGCTGACTGAGAATAGATCATTGGTTCTAATTTAAAAGGTAGCTCTTTTTCTGCGGGAATATAATGACTTGAAGTACCATGTAAAACCAGCTTTTTGCTAGTACAATATTAGATAAAGGGCGAGTCAACTCGGGAGCACCGGAAGAAAAGAGCGGAAGTACGAAAGATTTTACTATGACTCACAAAGAAGCAAACATTAATGACTTGGAAGTGTTCATGTGAATGGTTATGCTCGAAAGTGTCGGAGGAAACAGAAATGCTTCAAGATCCATTTGCTTGATAGTTCCGGAATAAATTAAATGATGGTATCGGACTATGGAATCTAGCTTTTTTCTTTGAACATGAATAATTCTAAGTGCTTTAGTAGCATAGAAACATAAATCTTCAGAAGTAATGAGGCCTAGAAAACTCATACGAAGAAATAACTAGAGATTGGATTTGAGGACTTTGGTCGAGGATTATTCTTGAAGTCCACTCCAAAGTACTTTTGCTTGTGCCCCTTTTGATAGTATGGTTATCATACACTCAATGTGAATTATTGAATTTACCAAAAGCCTAGAAAATACAAACCAAATGCTTGAGCTAGACAACAACATGTAAAGTTTTTGGTAGGGGTCACCAATGATATTCCAGTTATAAGTTCCTATTGATCGTGAAATAAACTCAATAAACCATCAATACTCCTCTCTAATGGTTTTTTCATAAATCACCAAAATCAATAGGGTGTCTTGGAGATGTACTCTCTCTCTCTCTCTCTCTCTCTCTCTCCCAACTAGGATTTTAATGATGTGGAATCCACTATATCTTACCGAGTAAGACTACTTATACATGCTCCTATGCGAATGTTGTCCTACAAGTGCATAGGGTATAGTTGTATCCTTTTTGAATTAAGAGTATCGATACCACATAACATAGGAAATGGTCATGTGCATCTTATAGAGGTTTTATCAAACGTGCATGCAAGTGATTTGTAGTCCAAAGAAAAGCGGTGGAAGGTGGAAATTTTTTAGGTGTGAACAAGAATTTAAATGTGCTAGAATAGTAACTAAGAACAAGAGAGTAAATGAGAGTTGTGGAAATAACAGTAGGGCTGAGGCGTTCTCCAAAAATATGGATTCACCACTACCATTTATGTAATTTAATCACACGGGAGCACAATTCATAGGTTATATATATAATCATTAACTTTTATATGTGTGGAGCCTAATAAGGATACGTGCATACGGTCGCAGAGCATCACACAAGCGACAACCATCCTTCCACATGTCGGCAGAAGTGAGGATTATTAAGGGTTTCCCCGTGAATGTGACTTAAAGTTCTTATGTCTCTATTGTTCCCCATACCAGTGGTCGACTAAGGAGAGAGATAGCTTCTGTCATCACAATACCCCAACTCCTCGCCTTGCGATTATAGTAAGATCCTTCATGTTCACAAGGGCTAAATGTTGTGTGGTCGACTTCACACAAAATCATGAAGAATAGTTAACACAAACATACCTCATGGAATCAAATATCATACAGGTTCAGTTCATACACATTCTAGGGTCATATCTCCGAAAACCCAGGAACTACTCGAACATGGAGACGCAAAGCATCGTCAACGTATTCATGGCAATGATAGATGAATGTTTAACGTATTACATGTATGAATCCACGGTAGAAGTTTGGAATTACAACATGATAAACAGAGAAGTCAATGTTGAGGATGTAGATGATGATGATGGCGGTGATGATTGTTGATGTTGTAGCCTCCTTGATCGAGGCAAGCGCATGGTGGTGCCATTCAGTCGATTCCCCCTCTCGGTCCCTTTTGAACGTGGGATTTTCTGCTTCTATTTCATGGTTGTGGTCTCTTTGTTCTTCACACGGCAGATTCGATCACACGGGGTTAAAGTAGTCAACCAGGAGAGGCGGCACCATACAATACGACTAGTTTTGACCGTACTACACATTGTCTTCTCTCATGGATAGCTCTGCATAGTTATTTTTCATCCCTCTTGTTCGTCACTTCATATGGAGGGTTTTTATGACATCAATTGGCATTATTTCTAGCCAAAAATGAGAGTTTTCTCATCAATGGTTAAAAGCACTTGCTTCATTTGGATCCTGGTGAAATCAGGCAAAAAGGACATGCAAACACGGTTAAAATATGAAATATCCTGAGACTACGATGCAAAAACACAAGGTAAAAAATTGTGCAAAATACACTCATGAGCAACACAATCATGCATGCAAACAATACAAGCATTGTGCTTTTGTGAAAGATATTTAGTTTGTAGCTCAAATCATGAATATCTCTTTCTACCGTTGGCGTTATATATAACGAATCTTATATGTGTATGTCTCGACAAAAGAATCATCCATAAAATTGTCACCCCATATTTATTGAACTTGTCAATGTATTATTATCAAAGTTTCATATGGTAATTTTGCTATAATACATGATAGCTTGACAAAATATTATGTGGTAACTTTGAAGGGAAAAGAATTCATCAAACCATACCAACGTACGATCCAGTTTTGAAAATCCGAACGAAATAAAGCCAATAATAGAGACAAATCATAAATCCGAGTGACGGATTTAGACATAAATCATTTTCAAGTTTCAGGAAATACATTTAAAGAACCGATGTTATTGTTCTATTGCTAAACTATTGTATTTATGTCCAAAAGTATATGTGTTTACAATCTTACTCCATTCATAAAATTACATAGTTATTTACAGAAAAAGGACATCTTACTTGAGAGATCACACGGTTTACACATGTCAGATGCCACCTAAAATCGGGCGTGCTTATGTTTTGCTTGACACAAGAAAGTAGAATGTCTCGCTTCAGGCAGTCGCCTGATTGGGCCGGTCCAAAGCGGACACAATCCTTCAACACTTTTTTCTTCTAATATTTTTTCACATTTTGCATCCTTTTTTGTTTTATTTTTCACTTTTGCTTGTACTTTTAAATATTATGAATATATCTATTATAAAAAATGAAAATAATTAAAAATATATTATTCGTGCATCTAAAAAATGTTAAGTGTGTAAAGAAAAAATGCTTATAATGTACACAAAAAATGTGCAATGTGTTTGGAAAAATTAGAAATTAAAAATATATAAGCTTTAATTTTTTAAAGGTAATCATGCATTTTAAAAATTAAATGTGTGTAGAAAAAATATTTCATATATATGAGAAATGTATACAAAAAATTTACAACTTGTATGAAAAAAAGTAGATATCAAAATATATAAGGTTTGGAAGTTATAATCATGTATTTGGACAATTTTAAACGTGTATATAAAAATTATTCCTAATGTATTTAAAAATGTACAGTGTGTATGAAAACATTTACTTAAAAATATATGTATTAAAAAATTTAATCATATATGTGAAAATTTTAAACATGTATATACAGATAAATATTCTTGATGTATAAAAAAATATCTTTATGAAAAAAGTAGAGATAAAAATATATTTATAAATTATTAGTCATGTATTTACAAGATTTTAAATATGCACATGAAAAATATTCCTGTTGTATACAAAAAATATACAATGCATACAAAAAAGTAGAAATAAAAATACAAGTTGCCAAAAATGTTAATCACGTTCCCCATAAAAAAGTTAACCACATGTTAATTTTTTTAATAAATGTAAACATGTATATAAAATGTTTTCCTTATGCAAGAAAAAAATATACGAATAAAACCAATGAAAAGAGAAAATAAAACAAAACGAAACAAGGGAAAACAAATAAAGAAAAGCAGAAAAAGGAAAAAAGAGAAAAAGATAAAACTGTGAAAGAAACAAAGAAAACGATGGAAAGAGGGAAACCCACAAAAGCCGACAAAGAAATAAAAGGAAACCAAAAAATGAAAAAGGAAAAGAGAAAGAAAGAAAGAAAAAAGGGACATAACCAGTACACAGGAAACCAAGCGAGCGACTGAACTAGTGAGCGTGCAACCGGCTAACGGGCTGGCCCATCGCACATATGCACGAACTTATAAAGCGAGACCGATGCTACCTTCACTATAAGAGCATTTCCAACAGGGGTTCCAAAACTGCCTCACGCGCAAAAAATCAGCATTTTTTTGCGCGCTGGAGACAAAAATCAGCGCTCCCACAGGCGTTGTAAAGTAAAATATGCTCAAAATATTTTAGCGCACGGGTGTAAACGGCTGGGGAGTTGCAAATTAGGGGCGCCAGATGATGCGCGTGGCCTGCAGCAGATGGGGCCGCCACATTGAACTCCGTGTTTTTATGCATTTGGAAAACCTCCTGCGCAAAAAGCGATGCTGCAAAACTTTCTTAGTGCGTCACGCTAGCACGCGTCTGTTGGAGATGCTCTAAACTAGATGTAGCATCCTCGCTGGGAATCCACTGAAACTCAAAAATGTGTATCGTGCAAGTGAGGATATATATGACGCACGGATAAGGAACTGGGGCGTGTGAACTCTGCCGTTGCCGTACGCCTATCATCTGGACGCCACGGAGTCAACACGTCAATGCAACACCCTAATTTTCTATCCTGCCGTGCGCGAGCCAGCCAGTAACCAAGAATTGTGCCAGCAGCCAGTAACTAATAGACCTAAATAAGAATTGAAGACCACTAGTCCATTACAGTAGTTTCTATACTTAAAAAAAGGCAATCAAACTGCTGCTGCTGCAGCAACGACACGCCAAAACCTTGCGCTAAATCCTTAAGCCGACCGAACACTATAAATTGCCGTGAAAACGTTGGTGGCAGCACTGGCACTGCATCCTCAACTCCTTCCTCATCAAAGTTTAATCATCTTTTAGTTTCAAAAAAAAAAGTTTCAAAAGTTTAATCATCTTGCAGCAAGCACGTACTCCCTCCGTAAACTAATATAAAAGCGTTTAGAATATTAAAGTGGTGATCTAAACGCTCTTATATTAGTTTACAGAGGGAGTACAACTCATTACACACTCTGCTCTCTACACTCAACTCGGCTCATCATGCTCAACCTGTACCCGAGGCTCTCGGCGAGCTCCCGCTACAGCGACGCTGACGCCGACGCCGACGGAAACGACGAGGTCGCCAGGTACCGCGCCTTCTACGGCATCGCCGTCGCCTGCGTGGCCATCCTCCTCTTCTGCGTGCTCGGCGTCACCGTCGGCGCCTGGATGGCCGGCGCCTTCGCGGCCGCGGTGGCGTCGCTGCTGGTCGTCCTCGGCTGCTTCGCGCCCAGGACATCATGGGTTCGCCGCCGGACGGGGAGGCCGGTGAGTCCCGTGCTTGCTCTCACGGCTAGGTCAGGCGGGCGGCCGCGAGCACCCGGCCGGTGCGCGCGCGCGCACGTGGTGGACGCGCCGCCGGCGTTCGCGTACGTGTGCCCGCTGGAGGCAGGCGACAGCGACGGCGAGCTGGCGGCCCGAAGCTGCGTGATGTGTCCGGTCTGTCTGGAGGACATCCACGGCGGCGAGATGGTGCGACAGCTGCCGGCGTGCAGGCACCTGTTCCACGTGGAGTGCATAGACATGTGGCTGGACTCGCACAGGACGTGCCCAATGTGCCGGTGCGTGATCTCGTCGCCGCCGACGGTGACAGCGAAAGCCTCGGAGCCGGAAGAGGCGCCGCAGTCGTCGGATGAGGCGTTGCCACCGGTGTAGTTCCTTTTCCGCGCTAAAACATGCGCGCCGCAGCGGGGTGTATATACGACCGTCGTTTACCTTGGCTTGTCGAACATGTCTTTTCTATGATTCCGGCGAACAGTATTAGTATTGCTGCTATACGGCGAACGTGTACCACGTGGTTATGCGTACTATTAAAACGACCGTGTCCATGCATTGCCATGGGCTTTTTTCCCGATTGCACCTGTAAATATAACGCCTCGGTGTACAGTACTCAACTTCGGAGCATGGAAATCTGTCCATCGTTAGGCTCACCACCGCTGCCTCGGTGTACAGTACTCAACACTTCTCACGGATGCGGAAACTAGCAGCACGTCATTGTTGACTTGCTCTGGACGTACGTGGCATGCAAGCGGCCACACGCGAGCCAGCGGACAGCCGCTATAAATTCGGAGAATGCCTAAGCATGCATGTCATTCGTGTTTAAAACAAACTTTAGGGATAAACGTGACAGGATCTTAATCCTAGCATTAGACCACCTAAACGATTAACAGAAAGGAGTACGTGAGAACTTACAGGTATGAAATCGAATGTCTGCTCAATTGATCCCCTGTATAGCCCATGGCTGCACCTTGCGGTCTCCACTCCAGTAACGGCAACAGGGAGATCGTCGGGGAAGTATGGCAGGAGCAGGGCGACGTAGTTGGCAGCAGCAGCGCTGCCAGGAGCCTTGCGGGTGGCAGAAGGAAGCCGCCGGCACAGCCTGGCGGCGGCCAGCGGTGGAAAATGGCCTTCCAGACCATCAGCTCCCTCTTTTTAGGATCGGTTGTTAGCATTGAGGGGTTTAACCCGTTTTTGTTTTCTCTTATCAGAACAGGTACGTGACCTCTTCCCTTTATATGAGGGGCTGATGGCCTGGGGACCGAAACCAAACGTTGGGTTTGGGTGCCCCCGATCAAAGCACCAACGTGGGATTGGACTCCCCTTTTTATCTCGGTCTATAACAACCTGAGATCAATTCCAACATTCTCCCCCTTGATCGTAAGGTTAACAAACATCATAAGCCCACTCTTAATAGAAATAATATTCCAAAGTAATGTGTTACAATGACCAATGAGATGTCACTGAACCTCAGTACCCATAGTACATCATTCTATCTCGAAATGGAAACATAATACTTTATGGGAGTTGGTTTATATGATAGTCCTAATATCAAGGATCAAAAGGCTTTATGAACCCATGCCGGCAACATATAATCATAAAGTGGGTGGTAAGCCTTTAGTAAGCGGTACCGCAAAAATTTATAAATCAAACATCATAGGTTTGATCCTAGACTCTATCTTTCACAACAGAGACATTATGTCAATGGTTTTGGCAATAACAATTGACTTGTTGTTACTCGCATAGAGAACTGCGTGCTCATAATCGCAGTAAGTGGCTTAGAGATGCTGTCTACCACTCTTAACTCAGGGAATAAAATTCTTTCGACATACAACCTGCCCAGTATCCTCTTAACATGCCACGTAATTAATTGCATCATACTGATGCCATTCAAATCATATTGGAGCTTTTCCACGATATAGCTCCATATGCAAGGGTGAAGATGTAACATGACGTGGAAACTTAATATCCACACACCTTGCAAAAAAAATATAAATAACCTCTGATATCAAGGTTACCACACTTCTTATTAGTGAGCATGTAAACTTATTGTCTTGCATATCTACAAGACTTTTGGAGGCTTTTCCAGTGGTCCATTTCTGGACTTGTATATTTGCCAGTTATCCCGATCATAAATAGGGCAAGTTCATATTTGAATACTTACATTGCTTCTGACAGCTGAAGCATAAGGAACTAACATTACCTGATCAGTTCATAATGGTTCCTTGGACACTAAAATGTCCACCTTTATTGCCCTTGACTTTAGTAGCAGGTGCAATAGAGTACTACCATGTAATATTTTCTTCCATACTCTATCAACATATGTCATCATAATAAAACTTATACTCCTTTTGGACCTATATCTTGGCGAAACTCAATACAAGCAAAGTATGAGGCATCACCAAGATCCTTCATGTTACAAATAGAAGATAGAAATTACTTGGCTCGCCAAAATATTCTATCTCCACAAGGTAGTGATCTTACTCCCCCTCGTCTTATAGGATGAGTGTCCCAACGCTTGTATTATCTCATAACTGTATTTCTTTAGATAACATGCCTTATGTCAACTTCACTCATGACAAAACCGTACAGTTGATACATACATTATCAACTAAGTCAACACAAGAGCATGTCATAGTAATAACACAAACGTCACAACAACTCACTGAGGAAATTCTATGGAGTTCCATAATCCATTAGAGCTCATAATCTTCATCCTATATGGCAACAAGCCACTAAGATGATCATTCACACACATTATCGATCATAAGGAAATTGTCGAGTCTCAAAAATAAGTGTTGCATTAGAGAAAAATAAATTCCCCTCAATTTACCTAATGCATATGAACAAAGATCTAATGAAGTTATCCTTAAGATTAATGTTCATACGCTCCAGGTTCCCTGATGATCACTTTATCTAGAAGACGGAAAATATATCCAAAAAAACTTGATAACAATCATCTCAGCTCTAAACCACAACACCGTTGGGCTGAAGATGGAAAAGAACTTAATGAACTGTGAAAAATGATTATAAACGACGCTAGTCACAAATATAACCACAAGCCACATGATACTGACAAACTTGCCACTTGAGCGAAGTGCCACATATGATTATAAACAACGTTGGTCATATATAATCGACATGTTACATCATGATGGTCATTAGACTAGCAAGCTTGCCACTTTGGCATTCATGTGTGCTTCGTAATGCTCATAAGGGACTAAGTACACACTAACACTATAAAGGAGTCATTTTTCATTCATTCTTCTAAATAAGACTTGTTGCATCTTAATTAGAGGACCAACGTTAGAATGTGCTTTTCATGCATTCTCCAACCAAGACTTCTCGTTGGTTCCATCTTAGTTAGAGAATTGAGATACATATTTTGCTTAATTGTACATGCTATTATCTAAGTAGGAGAAGTGAATGCGATATCTCATATTAAATGAGACTTCCATTCTCCCCCTCGAAATGTGGTCTAAAACCACAATTTCGATGAGGTCTCATTAATCACACTTCTCTTACATCTTCAATGGTAACATAGCATATAATCTTTACAAAAGATTCATTTAGTGAAAACATAACTCGTCTCACCATAAGGTGGGACTAACATTACATAATTTGAGTTGACTTAATAACATATAAAATCACGTCATCTATTCGAGAGACGAAATTAAGGTTGTCCAATAACTAGGAGCATGAACAAAACATCATCAATAAGATGAAGAATCAAGTCATCTCCAAAAGCTAGTGGAATAAATCCAATAGTTTTGACTTTAATCTCCTTTGCATTAGTAATGTGCATGATGGGACATGCATCCTCTCCCAATGCCTGCCCTATCATCATGATTAACATCCTTTAACCTTAGTGGCAGAAAAACATTGGGAGATTCCTTACATGAGATAATGATCTCCACTCTCCATGAGGGCAAATTATTTACATAAGGTTCTTCTATGCCAAACAAAAGTTTGACATCATTATTATTGAGGGAAAAAAAGAAGACAACTTTATAATCATCGTAACAAAAAATCAAGCATGAACTAACCATGCAATGCCATGAATAAAAAAATGCTTAATTTTTATTTCAATCTGTATCACCGTTGGGCAGAAAAACAGAAAATAACTTTACTTATTTATATATGACACATGAAAAGTAATCAACTTTGGTCAGAATATCATCATATGCCATAATAAACATTTGCTCATTAAATATCTAATCAAAACTTCTCGTTGGTTCCATTTTGACTAGGAAAACATAGAGTCACATAGTGACCAACAATGACATGAGGAATATTAATAACATTCATTAACATAAGGCAACAATACAGTCCACTCCAATGTCTCATGGGACAGAAGGATTCACAACATGTTGTAAACATCTTGTTTACAATTTTCACACTTGATTGACACTGATTATAACATTAAACCTTACTGTCATAATGATCATTAAAATTCTCAGTGACATACAATAAATATGACAATAGAATTAACATCTATAATATAAATGTCACTGCCACCGAGTAATCATTAAAGAGGACATTCGGAGTGAAAATGTCATAAATATAAATCATCATAAGAATTTCCAAAATTATAAAATTTGGATATCAAAATTATCAAGATTCGCCAAATAATAATATTGGGCAAATTAATAATTGTCAAATAAATGACCATGTGGGAAAAAAACTTAAACAAAGTTTCTTCGTTAAGAGAATTGATCATAATCCATTAACATCATTTTGGACCATTATGAATATTTGAGTGGTGCACATCATAATAAAAATGGCATAAAATGCACCAACCTACAACTTTAGTTTTTCCTAATAGGCATATTGCCGCAACGTTATTATGACACATAGAGGTGCGGAAAACCAAACCACGCGTCCATCATCATTTTCCTTGAGCTGGCCTGAGCCCATCAGAAATGATCACATCTTTAAGAAATCTCATAAGTATGGCATCAACATTAAATTCACACTCAATCAAATTTTCCAAATAAAATATTCAGAAAATTCAATGGGCGATTCATAGTGCTCAATATTAATATCCGTTTATAACATTAATTTCACCATTGAAAATATACTAGAAATGCTATCATCATTAAAAGGTGCCAAAAAAACATCGACATTAGTGTCAAATTAAATTTTCCAAATAAAATTTCCCGTTGGTTCCATTTTATTCAGAAAATTTAAATACATAATTTCAACACAATTATAGGAAATTCAAAAAACTTTTAGTGCATACATTATTAGAAACTTAACAAATGCACTAAAACTGCACAATATGCCTAAAGAATATATTTCCACCAATAATAACCCACGGCTTTCTATTAATAAAATTTCATCATCATTAAATGATTTCCATAAAACGGACATAAACATTATTTACACAAATAAACATTAATTACATAGAATGACTTAAGCATAATTTACAATGCGTGTGGCCAATTTTTTTTATAACAATGCAAAAAAAACATTCTTATAATAATCGTAATTGCTGAAATGCATTGAATAAAAAAAACACAGAACAATTTTCTTGGTCCAATAGAACCTACGGCTACCATAATTCACACGTCCAGCCCAGTAGAAAAAAAACATAAAATAAAACATTTTCTTCAGGTTAAGACAACCTAGGCCGCAGCCCAGCCGGGAAACGGCCTGCTAAGTGCCCGCAGGCCCGTTCAGAGCTGCGCGTTGGTTTCCGCCGTTGGATCAGGCCGATGGCTCCGATCGTCCCGGGGCGGAGCAAAACAGCACCAGGTCAAACCCTAGAGGCATTTCCCCTCGCCTCCCCGGTTTTCACGGCTCGTGCAGGAGAAGCCACAACCGCGGCGGCGACCCAAGGCACGCCGGTCATGGCGGTGCGGCAGTCCCGTTCGTCGGAGCAGCGTGCCTCGCTCAAGGCCGCGCGCTCCTCCGCCGAACGGCGCTAGCCGTATCGAGCCGATGGCGAGACCAAGAGGACGGTTTTGCCAGCTACGCGGGAGGCATCTCGCCGGCGCAAACTTTCGGTGGCGACGGCGACGTACGGGGTGCGGAAAACCCGCGGCACGCGCGCGTCCATTAGCACTTCAGCGGCGGTTGATTCTTTCAGCTCGTCGTCCCGAGAGACGGCGGCGTCGCCGGCGTCGGGATCCCGAAGGAGCACCGGTGCGGCGTCATGAGGTGTGCCCCAAATGCTCTTCTTTTCTCAATTTCGACATTTTTGTGCGCTGATTTGGGGAATTCCAAGTTCTAGGGTTTCAAAATGGGGATTTTCTGAAGTTTGTGATTCCCCTCCTGATTCCTTAAACAGGGCTAACAGTGCTAGTTAAAAAAACATAATGCAGAAGCGTGGCATAAACACTCTAACCGAAAAGATTAAACATCATCATTATCTAATGAGCCCTAAACACAAATCATTTACGGGCATTAATCTATGGACAATAACCATTGATCAAAACCCAAGATCATTAGGACTTAATTACGATCATCATTAACATAAACATAATGTCATTAGGGATCTAATCTAGGCATAAACATGCTCATGATACCAATGTTTAAAACAAACTTTAGGGATAAACGTGACAGGATCTTAATCCTAGCATTAGACCACCTAAACGATTAACAGAGAGGAGTACGTGAGAACTTACAGGTATGAAATCGAATGTCTGCTCAATTGATCCCCTGTATAGCCCATGGCTGCACCTTGCGGTCTCCACTCCAGTAACGGCAACAGGGAGATCATCGGGGAAGTATGGCAGGAGCAGGGCGACGTAGTTGGCAGCAGCAGCGCTGCTAGGAGCCTTGCGGGTGGCAGAAGGAAGCCGCCGGCACAGCCTGGCGGCGGCCAGCGGTGGAAAATGGCCTTCCAGACCATCAGCTCCCTCTTTTTAGGATCGGTTGTTAGCATTGAGGGGTTTAACCCGTTTTTGTTTTCTCTTATCAGAACAGGTACGTGACCTCTTCCCTTTATATGAGGGGCTGATGGCCTGGGGACCGAAACCAAACGTTGGGTTTGGGTGCCCCCGATCAAAGCACCAACGTGGGATTGGACTCCCCTTTTTATCTCGGTCTATAACAACCTGAGATCAATTCCAACAATTCGATCCACTGAGCTAGATTTCATTCGATCAGTTGAGCCAGCCATGACGAACGGGTACCTCTTCCGGGAGTACATCGGCGCGCAGTTCACCGGCGTCCGGTTCTCCGACGTGCCCGTCAACACCGGCGTCAGCTTCCACTTCATCCTCGCCTTCGCCATCGACTACCTGGCGAGCCAGCAGTCCAAGCCCACGCCGACCAACGGCGTTTTCAAGCCGTTCTGGGACACGGCCAACCTCTCCGCCGCCGCCATGGCCGCCACCAAGGCGGCCCACCCTAACCTGAGCATCATGGTCAGCCTCGGCGGCGCCACCGTCCAGAACACCGGCGTCAACGCCACCTACGCGCCGACCTCCGTCGACTCGTGGGTGGCCAACGCCGTCTCCTCCCTCTCCACCATGATCAACCAGTACGGGCTGGATGGCGTGGACGTGGACTACGAGCACTTCGGCACCGACGTCGACACGTTTGTGGAGGGGATCGGCCGCCTGCTCACCCAGCTCAAGGCCCGCTTCCCCAACATCCGCACCTCCATCGCGCCATACGAGCACCCCGTCAACCAGAAGTACTACCAGCCTCTCTGGAGGAAGTACTCCGGCGTCATCGACTATATCAACTTCCAGTTCTACGGCTACGGCGCCAACACCAACGTCCAGTACTACGTGAAGTTCTACGACGAGCAGGCGCGCAACTACCCCGGCTCCGGCGGCACCAAGTTGCTCGCCAGCTTCAAGACCGGCGACGTCACCGGCCTGCTCTCGCCGGATCAAGGCATCAGCGGGGCCAAGGAGCTCCAGCGGCACATGTATCTGAGTTTCCTATCAATACAATTCTAGCATCGATAATAAACAATTATCATAAACAAGGAAATATAATAATAATCATTTTATTATTGCCTCTAGGGCATATTTCCAACAGTCTCCCACTTGCACTAGAGTCAATAACCTAGTTCACATCACTATGTGATTGTAATGAATCGACACCCATGGGGTTTGATCATATCTCGCTTGTGAGAGAGGTTATTAGTCAACGGATCTGAACCTTTCAGATCCGTGTGTGTTTTGCAAATCTCTATGTCATCTCCTAGATGCAGCTACCACGCTCTATTTGGAACTATTCCAAATAACTGTTCTACTATATGAATCCGTTTTACTACTCAGAATAATCCGGATTAGTGTCAAAGTTTGCATCTGCGTAACCCTTTACGACGAACTCTTTTACCACCTCCATAATCGAGAAAATTTCCTTAGTCCACTAGTTACTAAGGATAAGTTTGACCGTTGTCCTGTGATCCATTCTTGGATCACTCTTGTACCCCTTGGCTGACTCATGGCAAGGCACACTTCCGGTGCGGTACACAGCATAGCATACTATAGAGCCTACGTCTGAAGCATAGGGGACGACCTTCGTCCTTTCTCTCTCTTCTGCCGTGGTCATGTCTTGAGTCTTACTCAATACTCACACCATATAACACAGCCAAGAACTCCTTCTTTGCTGATCTATTTTGAACTCTTTCAAAATCTTGTCACGGTACGTATTCATTTGAAAGTACTATTAAGCGTTTTCATCTATCCTTATAGATCTTGATGCTCAATGTTCAAGTAGCTTAATCCAGGTTTTCCATTGAAAAACACTTTTCAAACAACCCTATATGCTTTCCAGAAATTCTACATCATTTCCGATGAACAATATGTCAACAACATATACTCATCAGAAATGCTATAGTGCTCCCACTCACTTCTTTGGAAATACAAGTTTCTCATAAACTTTGTATAAACCCAAAATCTTTGATCATCTCATCAAAGCGTATATTCCAACTCCGAGATGCTTACTCCAGTCCCTAGAAGGATTGCTGGAGCTTTGCACACTTGTTAGCGTCTTTCAGGATTGACAAAACCTTCTAGTTGTATCACATATAACCTTTCCTCAAGAATATTGTCGAGGAAACAATGTTTTGACATCCTATCTGCAAGATTACATAAATCATGCAGTAATTGCTAATATAATTCCAACAGACTCTTAGCATCGCTACGAATGAGAAAGTCTCATCGCAGTCAACTCCTTTAACTTGTCGGAAAACATCTTAACGACAAGTCGAGCTTTCTTAATGGTGATACTTACCATCATTGTCTGTCTTTCTTTTAAAATCCATCTGTACCCAACAGCCTTACGACCATCAAGTAGTTCTTCCAAAGTCCACACTTTGTTTTCATACATGGATCCTCTCTCGGATTTTATGGCCTCTAGCCATTTGTCGGAATCCGGGCCCACCATCGCTTCTCCATAGCTCGTAGGTTCATTGTTGTCTAGCAAAATGACCTTCAAGACATGATTATTGTACCACTCTGAAGTAGTACGCATCCTTGTCACCCTACGAGGTTCGGTAGTGACTTGATCCAAAGTTTCATGATCACTATCATCAACTTCCACTTCAATTGGTGTAGGTGCCACAGGAACAACTTCTTGTGCCCTTCTACACACTAGTTGAAGTGATGGTTCAATAACCTCATCAAGTCTCCACCACCCTCCCACTCAATTCTTTCGAGAGAAACTTTTCCTCGAGAAAGGACCCGTTTCTAGAAACAATTACTTTTGCTTCCGGATCTGAGATAGGAGGTATACCCAACCATTTTGGGTATCCTATGAAGATGCATTTATCCGTTTTGGGTTCGATCTTATCAAGATGAAACTTTTTCACATAAACGTCGCAGCCCCAAACTTTCAAGAAACGACAGCTTAGGTTTCTCTAAACCATAGTTCATACGGTGTCATCTCAACGAAATTACGTGGTGCCCTATTTAAAGTGAATGCGGTTGTCTCCAATGCCTAACCCATGAACGATAGTGGCAATTCGATAAGAGACATCATGGTATGCACCATATCCTATAGAGTGCAGCTATGATGTTCGGACACACCATCACACTATGGTGTTCCAGGCGGTGTTAGTTGTGAAACAATTTCCACAATGTCTCAATTGTGTACCAAACTCGCAACTCAGATATTCATCTCTATGATCATATCATAGACATTTTATCCTCTTGTCACGAAGATCTTCAACTTCACTCTGAAATTACTTGAACCTTTCAATAATTCGGACTTGTGTTTCATCAAGTAAATATACTCAGCATCTACTCAAATCATCTATGAAGCAAGAACATAACAATATCCACTGCGTGCCTCAGCACTCATTGGACTGCACATATCAAAATGTGTTACTTCCAACAAGTTGCTTTCTTGTTCCATCTTACTGAAAACGAGGCTTTTCAGTCATCTTGCCCATGTGGTATGATTGCATGTCTCAAATGATTCAAAATCAAGTGAGTCCAAACGATCCATCTGCATGGAGTTTCTTCATGCGTACATACCAATAGACATGGTTCGCATGTCTCAAACTTTTCAAAAAACGAGTGAGTCCAAAGATCCATCAACATGGAGCTTCTTCATGCGTTTTATACCAATATGACTTACATGGCAGTGCCACAAGTAGGTGGTACTATCATTACTATCTTATATCTTTTGGCATGAACATGTGTATCACTACAATCGAGATTCAGTAAACCATTCATTTTAGGTGCAAGACCATTGAAGGTATTATTCAAATAAACAGAGTAACCATTATTCTCCTTAAATGAATAACCGCATTGCGATAGACATAATCCAATCATGTCTATGCTCAACGCAAACACCAAATAACAATTATTTAGGTTTAACACCAATCTCGATGGTAGACGGAGCAGGCGATGCTTGATCACATCAACCTTGGAAACACTTCCAACACACATTGTCATCTCACCTTTAGCTAGTCTCCGTTTATTCCGTAGCTCTTTTATTTCGAGTTACTAACACTTAGCAACCGAACTGGTATCTTAATACCCTGGTGCTACTAGGAGTACTAGTAAAGTACACATTTAATTCAATGTATATCCAATATACTTCTGTCAACCTTGCCAGCCTTCTCATCTACCAAGTATCTAGGGTAGTTCTGCTTCAGTGACTGTTCCCTCATTACAGAAGCACTTAGTCTCGGGTTTGGGTTCAACCCTGGGTTTCTTCACTGGAGCAGCAACTGATTTGCCATTTCATGAAGTACCCCTTATTGCCCTTGCCCTTCTTGAAACTAGTGGTTTCACTAACCATCAACAATTGATGCTCCTTCTTGATTTCTACTTTTGCGGTGTCAAACATCGTGAATATTTCAAGGATCATCATATCTATCCCTGATATGTTATAGTTCATCACAAAGCTCTAGTAGCTTGGTGGCAATGTCTTTGGAGAAACATCACTATATCATCTGGAAGATTAACTCCCACTCGATTCAAGTGACTGTTGTACCCAGACAATCTGAGTACAAGTTCAACGATTGAGCTTTTCTCCCTTAGTTTGTACGCCAAGAAGCTCGTCGGAGGTCTTATACCTCTTGACATGGGCACGAGCCTGAAATCCCAATTTCAGCTCTTGGAACATCTCATATGTTCTGCGACATTTCAAAATGTCTTTGGTGCCTCAATTCTAAACCATTTAACATTACCCACTGAACTATCACGTAGTCATCAAAACGTGTATGTCAGATGTTCTCAACATCCACAAACGACGTTCGAGGTTCAGCACACCGAGCGGTGCATTAAGGACATAAGCCTTCTACGCAGCAATGAGGACAATCCTCAGTTTATAGACCCAGTCCGCATAATTGCTGCTATCAACTTTCAACTATATTTTCTCTAGGAACATATCTAAACAGTAGAACTAAAGCGCGAGCTTACGACATAATTTGTAAAGACCTTTTGACTATGTTCAGGATAATTAAGTTCATCTTATGAACTCCCACTCAGATAGACATCCCTCTAGTTATCTAAGTGATTACATGATCTGAGTCAACTAGGTCGTGTCTGATCATCACGTGAGACGGACTAGTCATCATCGGTGAACATCTTCATGTTGATCGTATCTACCATACGACTCATGCTCGACCTTTCGGTCTCTTGTGTTCCGAGGCCATGTATGTACATGCTAGGCTCGTCAAGTCAACCTAAGTGTTTCGCATGTGTAAATATGGCTTACACCCGTTGTATGTGAACATTAGAATCTATCACACCCGATCATCACTTGGTGCTTCGAAACAACAAACTTTCGCAACGGTGCACAGTTAGGAGGAACACTTTCTTGAAATTATTATGAGGGATCATCTTATTTACTACCGTCGTTCTAAGAAAATAAGATGCATAAACATGATAAACATCACATGCAATCAAATAGTGACATGATATGGCCAATATCATTTTGCTCCTTTTGATCTCCATCTTCGGGGCTCCATGATCATCATCGTCACCGGCATGACACCATGATCTCCATCATCATGATCTCCATCATCGTGTCTCCATGAAGTTGTCTCGCCAACTTATTACTTCTACTACTATGGCTAACGGTTTAGCAAAGAAGTAAAGTAATTACATGGCGTTATTCAGTGACACACAGGTCATACAATAAATTAAGACAACTCCTATGGCTCCTGCCGGTTGTCATACTCATCGACATGCAAGTCGTGATTCCTATTACAAGAACATGATCAATCTCATACATCACATATCATTCATCACATTCTTTTTGGCCATATCACATCACATAGCATACCCTGCAAAAACAAGTTAGACATCCTCTAATTGTTGTTTGCATGTTTTACGTGGCTGCTATGGGTTTCTAGCAAGAACGTTTCTTACCTACGCAAAAGCCACAACGTGGTATGCCAATTGCTATTTACCCTTCATAAGGAACCTTTTCATCGAATCCGATCCGACTAAAGTGGGAGAGACTGGCACCCACTAGCCACCTTATGCAACAAGTGCATGTCAGTCGGTGGAACCTGTCTCACGTAAGCGTACGTGTAAGGTCAGTCCGGGCCACTTCATCCCACAATACCGTCGAAACAAGATAGGACTAGTAACGGTAAGCATATTGAACAAAATCAATGCCCACAACAACTTGTTTTCTACTCGTGCATAGAATCTACGCAATAGAACTAGCTCATGATGCCACTGTTCACTACAAAAAAAAAGACACATCCGTGACATTTTGGGCCGAACGAAATTTTTTCCTGTCATACATATGACACTTCTATGACGATAATTGTGACAAAACCCGGTATCATCATAGATGTGGTGGGCTCCTACTTCTATGACAAAAAATCATGACAGAAAATGGGCTTTTCGTCCTGGGCGGGCCAGAGACGCAGCTGCATGACATTCTTTGGGCTATCCATGACGGAAAAAACCGTGGTAGAAGCAAGGGGGAGGAAAATTTCGGGGAGTTGCCGGTTACGGTGGGAGGTCGGGGGCGGAGCGATGTGCGTTTCTGTCGTACGTACGTGCGTGTGTGCGAGGCGTTGGCTCTAACTGAACCCGAGCGAGGCTTTGGGCTCTAACTGAACCCGAGCGATTGCACTGCAGGCTACGCGTTACTGAACCCGAGCGATCGATCGATGGCTGTTAACTGAACTCGATGGAGCGATTCCTTCGCTACTGCTGCTAACTGAAGCCGATCGATGCTGCCTCTGGGATGAACAGTGAGCGTTGCGGGGGGGGGGGGGGGGGGTTGGATGAACAGTGAGTGGTGGCGTTGCCTCTGGATGAACAGGAACCCGTGGTGTGGAGGGCTGGATGAACAGTAGAGGGTGGAGGGGTGGCCGTGGAGGGGTGATTGAACAGGACCCCGTGGTGTGGAGGGCTGGATGAACAGTAGACGGTGGAGGGGTGCCCGTGGAGGGGTGGTTGAACAGTAGCCGGTGGAGTAGCACGCGGTGGAGGCTGTATGAAGAGGAGACCGTGGAGGCTGGAGGAGGTCGACGGTAGCCCGTGGAGGCTGGAGGAGGTCGACGGTGGAGATGAACAGTATCCCGTGGAGTCCCGTTTTGCAGTACGCCACACCCCTCCCCCCGTTTCGACCGTAGCGCTCCAACACAAGTCCGTTTCGTCCGTTTTGCGGTACGCCACACCCCTCCCGATCAACAGGACCCCCGTTTCGACCGTAGCGCTCCAACACAAGTCCGTTTCGTCCGTTTTGCGGTACGCCACACCCCTCCCGATCAACAGGACCCCCGTTTCGACCGTAGGAGGTCCGTTTCCTCCGTTTTGCGGTACGCCAGGCCCCTCCAGTTCAACAGGACCCCGTTTCGAACGTGTCCGGTCAAACACAAGGCTGTTTCCTCCGTTGTGAGGTATGCCAGGCCTCGTTTCCATCGCCTGTTCCGTCCAAGCCCTCCCGATGAACACGACCACACATTCCGTTCCGACCCAGCCGGTTGGCTCCCCATGAACACGACGACGATGCTGTTTCTCTGTTCCGACCCAGCCATGTACGTATGCGCGATAGGCGTTAGAGACCCTGCCCGTATGTACGTACGTGGCCGTATTTTATTTCTTGCACCCTCGCTATTGTATGTACGTGTACATGCTACGTGCGCACCTCTACTACGACACGTGCACGCCTCTACATCCACCAGTATATATGTATGTACACGTTCGCGACCAGAGTGACAACGCTACGTACGCTTCGACCAGGTGGGTGCCAACTGTCAGGCACTTTCTTGCGTGTGAAGATGTAGCTGGTGTGTCCCAGCAGTCAGGGGGGCGAATCGTTTTGGTTTTTTTTGCCCGGACGCACTTCCTTGCGTGTGCAGATGTAGCTGGTGGGTCCCAGCAGTCAGGGGGGCGAATCGTTTTTTTTTTGCCCGGACGCACTTCCTTGCGTGCGAAGGTGTAGCTGGTGGGTCCCAGCAGTCAGGGGGGAAACGTTTTTTCGTGAAATATGGTGGCCCGTCCGGTGGGTCCCCGCTGTCAGGTGGAGGAATAATTATTTTGCGCGTAATAAGGAGGCACTTCCTTGCTGTGGCCGTGGACCCAGCTGTCAGCCTCTCCACGTACAGTCCACGTCCGATGGAAGCCGTTCCTTGACCATGTTGACCACGCCGCACGGAGAGCACCAGGGCGGTGGACGACGGCGAGGCCTAGGAAAGGGATGACGCGGAGCCGGGGAAGACGCGGCAGTGGATGCCCATGCGTAGAGGAGTACGAGGGTTCACTGGTTCACTGCGGTGTGAGGCTGCCATCGTCGCAGAATAACAGGGGGTGTGGGTGACTAGAGGGATGGCCTGGCCAGCGGTGGGAGTAGTAGGGGGCGGTGAGGCCTCCGCCGCATCGCAGCCGGCCACGGGAGGCAGGAGCACGAGGCACGACCGGCGCTGGTTTGGGCGGCTGGAGCAAGAAGACCAGAGGTTGAAGAAGCATTACGACCGTTGGATGGACATCGTACGGTCACTGGAGCTAGAATCGTGCATATTGACTAAGTTGACAAAGCCCTCCGTCCCCGTCAACTTAGTAGGGACACAAGTCAGCCTGCCACTATACTGGGTCCCAGCTAACAGGGGGAGTATTCATTTTTTTGTGCGTAATAAGGAGGCACTTCCTTGCGTGTGAAGATATAGCTGGTGGGTCCGAGCTGTCAGCGGTGGTAACGTTTTTTTCGCGAAATACTGAGGCCCTTTCGGTGGGTCCCCGATGTCAGGTGGAGGAATCATTATTTTGCGCGTAATAAGGGGGCATTTCCTTGCGTGCGGCCATGGACCCAGCTGTCGGCCTCTCCACGTACAGTCCACTTCAGATGCATGTCGATCGTTGACCACGTTGACCAGGCCGTGCCGAGAGCACCAGGGCGGTGGACGATGGCGAGGCCTAGGAAGGGAATGACACAAAGGCAGGGAAGACTCCGTAGTTGTTTCCCACATGGAGGGGAGTACGATTGAACAAGGGTTTACTGGTTCGTCTGTCGTCGCCGGACAATAACAGCAGGTGTGGGTGAGTAGAGGGATGGCTAGGCCAGAGATGGGAGTACAGTGGGGCGGTGAGGCCTGCGCGGCAGCACAACCGGCCGCGGGGAGGAGGGAGCAGGCAGTCCCGCGGGTGCTTGTTTGAGCGGCTGGAGCAGGAAGAGCAGAGATTGAAGAAGCACGACGGCCGTTGGATGGCCATCCAATAGTCACTGCTTGTGCGTCAACCTTTTTTAAGGAAAGCCTCAAATCTGTGGAAAATAGCATACAACCCATCTGCCATTATTTCTAATAATTTATAGCCCATTTGCTAATTCTTAAGGTTTTGTTTGTAGCCCATATTCTTTTTGTTAGCATTACAGCCCATATTGTGGCCACGGTTAAAAAATTATATGAAATTTTGCATATTTCGGTGCGGTCTGAACTGTTTTTAATCCCGAAATTGTGACTCACATTCAAACTGATTTTTAAAATAAATGTATATCAATATAAAATCCAACAAATTCTCCATGCATAAAAATTAATGTAATTTAAAATCTCGAAATGAAAAAAGATATTTGAAACTAATTGTCGGTTTGATGTGTTTTAAAAATGTACATCCCATTTCTCATTACTGATAGGCCATTTTCTCGGCCAGCCGAATGA
The DNA here is from genome assembly GCF_018294505.1 of Triticum aestivum. Taxonomy (NCBI): domain Eukaryota; kingdom Viridiplantae; phylum Streptophyta; class Magnoliopsida; order Poales; family Poaceae; genus Triticum; species Triticum aestivum. The sequence goes on from NC_057813.1 coordinate 472,820,607, forward strand.
AGCTCTCCTCGTCTTGAAAGATTTGCAGCCCAACAAGCCTAACAAAGCGACTTACTTGGCAAATCACAAAAAAACTGGGCTATGGCCTTGGACCCAGCTGTCAGCCTCTCCATGTATAATACTCTTCCGATGGAAGTCGGTCGTTGACCACATTGACCACGCCGTGCCGAGAGCACCAAGGCGGTTGACGACAATGAGGCCTAGGAAGGGGACGGCAAGGAGCCGGGGAAGGCGCGGCAGTGGATGCCCACGCGGAGAGGAGTACGAGGGTTCACTGGTTCGGCTGCGGCGTGAGGCTGATGTCGCCGCAGAATAACAGGGGGTGTGGGTGAGTAGAGGGATACCCTGGGCCAGCGGTGGGAGTAGTAGGGGGCGGTGAGGCCTCCGCGGCATCACAGCCGGCCACGAGAGGCAGGAGCACGCGGCACGACTGGCGCTGCTTTGGGCGGTTGGAGCAAGAAGACCAGAGGTTGAAGAAGCACTATGGCCGTTGGATGGACATCCTACGGTCACTGGAGCTAGAATCGTTCATATTGACTAAGTTGACAAAGCCCTCCGTCCTTGTCAACTTAGTAGGCCCACAAGTCAGCCACCCACTATGGTGGGTCCCAGCTAGCAGGGGGTATTCATTTTTTGGTGCGTAATAAGGAGGCACTTCCTTGTGTGTGAAGATATAGCTTGTGGGTCCGACCTGTCAGCGGGGGGGGGGGACGTTTTTTTCGCGAAATATAGAAGCCCTTCCCACGAACAGTGCATGTACAGTGCGTAATAAGGAGAAACTTTCCTTGCGTGCGACCATGGACCTTGTGGGTCCCAGCCGTCAGGCTCTCCATGTACAGTCCTCTTCCGATGACTCTTGTATGTTGACCACGCCGCGCCGAGCGCACCGAGGCGGTGGACGACGGCAAGGCCCCAGACTGGAATGACCCGGAGATGGGGAAGACGCAGCAGTGGAGTCGTAGACGGAGAGGAGTGGGAAACTTGACTGGTTCGGGTGCGGGGTGGGCCTACACTCGACAGAGAATAACAGGAGGTGCGGAGTGGAGGGATGGCCTGGCCGTCAGCGGGGTACCGTTTCGCTGAGGAGCGCAAAACAACGCCGCTGGACGCCAAAGGCTAGAGCAGGCGGTTCTGGCAGCGCTGGGGGAAGAAGATGAGAGATTGAAGAAGAATGTCGGCCCTTGGATGTAAATCCAATGCCTTCTTAGGCTTCGACGTACTGGCCCACATGTCAGCCAGTCCATTTGTTTTTTTAGTCCATTTGGTGGGCTGGGTGAAACAATGATGTAGCATCTATGCAGCCTATTTAAATCCCATTTGCATTTTTCTCGAAATCCACGGACTTGCTGGGCTGGGTGAAAATATCATGTTGGGCTAGACGGAGAAATGTTATAAAAACATAAACACATGATTGCACGTCTGTAAAATCTTTGCAAGCTTATGTACGCAATCACTAGGAGTTAACTTGGCAAGTTATATATAAACAATTAGTATTATTATTTTGTAAGAACTTTCAACTTACGAAATAAAATATCATTTTAATTTGATGAGTTAATAGTATGTGGGGTATTATTATTTTTTAGGCTAGACGTGGGATAGTTGAGTTGGTTCTAGGGGAAAGTACTGGGAGAAAACTCAGTTTACATCGAAAAAGAAAGTGGGAGAAAATTCAGAGACCTGCTGGGTCCACCTGAGGAGAGGAATATGTTGGAAGGAAGGAGATTCAAAGCACGGCAGCCGAGTGAACTAGTTTTTTTTACGGACAAGTGAACTAGTTTACATACATTAGCAAATAGCCACTAAAAAAGCAATCAGGTTAATGGGTTCTTAAATGAAATATTTCGGACCAAACAGATAATTACGACACATAGGCTAATGCATGAAACACTCATATGATAAAGGTGCTTATAAACATATAAAGTACAACATCTAGACCTTCCTGGCACGCTTGATCATGACGCTGCGGCTGTCCGTGTACTCATCGGTTACGGGAAGCAGACACACCCTCATGTCCAAGATCTGCCTGTACATGTCGTAGCATGTGTATGCATCCTTGGCCGCGTAGGTTATGTAGGCTAGATTCAGAGGTACCTCCCACGTGTTCATGTCGTCTTCTTTCATGTTGGCGTATCAGGGGTCGATGATGGTCTCAGCGAGGTCAACCACGGAGTCCTTCTCCTGCCCATTGCTGATGATCTTGTATTGCTTCTGGATGTCGAGAAGCTTGTTGCACCAGATGGCCGAATCGTTGCATTCTTCCTTCTCTCCATCGTAGCGAAGGTGCAGTCGGCGCTGCCGATGAAACGGGTGAATGCTCCAGAACCTGGTGCAGCCATAGGACTGAGGCAAGGCAGAGCTTCACCGAGTCCGTATCGTTGGTGTACATCACATTCAACTTGGTGCAGCCATAGGACTGAACGGCGAACTAACTCCTTGCTGAAGTCCATATCCAGCAGGCTCACCCCTCGGATCGCCATTGGAGTCTCTTCGAGTGAACGAGTGTGTAGGCAGCGGCAGCAGTTCGTTTTTCAGCTCTTGGGGAACTGGATTCAACAGTAAGCTGAGTGTGTACAGGCGACAACAGTTACTACCCCTCCCTCGTCCGCTACACGCCCGGCAGAAGATGCACCCTCGGCGCATTCAAACGCCTCCATTAAGAAACCTACTCCGGCCACACGTCGGTTCACGAGTGGGTCTGTATTGGTACTGTAATAACATGAGTTAGTGGTCACTTTACTTAAATTTAATTAGCTTTAATAGAAATTTATACTTAAAACAAGCAATGCATTGGCTCGTTCTATCAGTGCCACGGGATCAACATGCACAGCAATTAGAATTATTATTCTCAGGACGCACACGATCAACACATTTGTCGCACTTTCACAAAGATAATACTACCAAGTTTGAACTGTTTGTTATGGTTGCTGTCCTCTTCATCAACATGTCGTGTTTCCCAGCTTGCAAGATTCAGAACCAACAAATAAGATCCAAATAATAAGTACAACAAAGATGCCTACACATCTCATTGATTCCCAGCTTGCAAGATTCAGAACCAACAAATAAGATCCAAATAATAAGTACAACAAAGATGCCTACACATCTCATTGATTCCCAGCTTGCAAGATTCAGAACCAACAAATAAGATTCAAATAATAAGTACAACAAAGATGCCTACACATCTCATTGATTCCCAGCTTGCAAGATTCAGAACCAACCCATTAGAGCCTTTTGATAAAGTGAATATCGGGATTAAATCCATCTTGGCTAGCCATGTCATACAATCGAAGAACTTGGTGAATGCTCTTGACCGTCACAATATCTGTAGTTGAGTATTCCCGTTTGCACAACATGTTTGCATAGCACAAACAAGGAGACAGGAAAGCATGATTTCACTTTAATAGCGGCCTCCTTGAACTCAACCTCCAGGTCCACTAGGATGAGGTCTGCCTGGAGTTCCATGATTCAATTCATGCGCCTTTTTCTGCGATTCACTTGAAATGAAGCAAAGATTGCATCATTCAGCTAGCAAGAAGTACTTGCTCTTGTGAGCTGGCAGGTTCTTCTTTTGTAGTTGCACTAAAATTGAGGAACATTAAGGTTGGCTGTCCGGCTCATGTAAGGTGCAACTATAATTTTCTTATCCTTTTGTGCAGTTCCACTAAAATAAAGTGCCATTGTGGCGACAGTGACGGCTCCATCTTGCAAAGGCTAATAAAATGTTGCACGAGATTACCCGCAGAACTTGACGGAGATTTTGGAAACTCCAATCACCATTTTGTGCAGTTCCACCAAATTTGATAGATGTTGCCCACGTGACATTTTAGTTAAACTGCACAAGACACTCATTCCAAAAAAAAGTGTTTTGTGCAGTTCACCAAAAGGTCACAATAGCAACAAGGTGAAATGGATATCCCTATCCGCACAAAATGATAGAAAGTAAATAGTTGCTGGTCAAAAAGAATATATGAAACATATACAAAATGAAAAGAAGCATCTTAATTATGTTCATGGCAATCATGCAAGGACAGTAGAAATTTTAAAATGTCAGCAATGCTTCATGTTACCAGAAGCATTACGATCAACAATGAGATTCCTCAGATATGGGATTACTTTAATGGTGGCATTGCTTGTTTACCAGACATAGTAAATCAACAGCAGCTAAAGAGTTGGTTTAAGGGCATGGGACCGTGGGGACACCAGGACACTCAGCAGTGTAAAGGAGCAACTTACTTATCATATTGGGGAAAACAGCAGGAGTGCCATTTGTAACACAGTTTAATTGCATCTTATCACTGGATGCATTAGATTAACAGTAACACTTGTTAGACATGTCCATAAGGTAACAGTGTGATCGCTTCATTTTACATGCGCCCTTACAACAAAAGGTTGGTTTACCCGCAAAAAAACAGCAAAAGGTTGGTATAAGGACATGCGACAGTGGACGCATCAGCACAATGTACCTACAAGGAGGCATAAAGTGGTGATGCCGAGCTTGTTCATGCTATGTGAGGGCAGCAAACCTAATCCTGGAGACCTTTTACTATGTGAGGATAGCAAATCTAATCCTGGAGGCCTTTTACTATGTGAGGGCAACAAATCTAATCCTGAGACCTTTTACTATGTGAGGGTAGCAAATCTAATCCTGAGACCTTTTACTATGTGAGGGCAGCAAATCTAATCCTGGAGACCTTTTACTATGTGATGGCAGCACATCTAATCCTGGACATACTCTGTTGACTTGTCCACCAGCCACCACTTTCTATCCTTTTTTCAACCAATAATAGATCTGTTCCTTATCCAGTTTGTACTGCGTTTTCCCATTATTTCCCTTTTCAACCAAAAGACCGGTTGGGTATCCGGTCTCTACTACTTTCACCATATTATTTTCTATTTGAATCAAGTCCTAGATTCATGCTACAACTTTCCCCCCTTTCTTCGTTGTTTGAACAAAGCCCTAGATTCGAATGCATTAAGTAGCTTTACCTCTAATAATACTAAAAATTTAGGTGGCTTTGGAAGAGCTGATGGGAGTAGAAAAAGATGCACATGCAGACACATTGGGAGCTGGGGCAGTAGAGCAAGGCCGCTTTCGAAGAACTTATACCTGAGGGTCGCCGGGATGTCGGTGGCGGCAGGTCGGATCTGCGGACAATACGACAGGGAGGAAGAAGGGTTGGAGGACCTCCCGAGCCGGCGCTGTGTCGGAGAGAACGGCACGGGCAGAGGATCGGGCCCCTCCGGCAGCTGTGGGTTTCCTCCCTCGGCGGCGATGACCACGTGAACGATGCACCTTTTAGTCCTCTACACACACCGGCCGAAGGGATTCGGCCGGATCTGTGACCAGCGGTGAGCAGAGAGAAAATGTCGCTACCGCTGTCTTGTTTATATCTGGAGAGGATGAGAGAATGAAGAGAGCAACCCTAGTAAAGCGAGCGCTCAGGCCCCTGCGTCCATATATAGTGGAGTGATTATCTTTTTTCTCTCCACAACAAGCATTTAAATTTGTGTACGTGGCATTAAAGAAAAGAAACTCTCTATTTAAGGTGACTACTCTATGACTCCTACTTACTACTACTATAGTACTACCTCCGTCCTGGTTTATAGGTCCCTTTTATAGTTTGTGCCAAATTTTGACTAAAGATTTAAATAACAAAATGTTAATGCATGTCAAGAAAAATTATCTCATTGGATGCATATTTGAACATAGTTTTGAAAAAATATAATGTTTGGTGACATGCGTGAACATTTTCTTAGTTTAATCTATGGTCAAAATTTGGCACGAAATATAACGGGGACCAATAAACCCGGACAGAGGTAGTATTGTTCACTTGTGCTCCCCGCCCCTCCATTCATTGAACAACCCCACGGGTGAATAAACATACAGTAAGTACTGTATTATAGAACGAACAAGCTCGAACTATTTTCGCGTAGTTAAAATTTGAGGGCGGGGCTTTTCCCAGGCAGTATGCACGACAGTTTTTGGGTAGGCGGTCTGACAGAGAGGCGAGGAGGGTGAGCGAGTGGGGCTGTGTGATTTTACGGTGCGTTACTGCTAGAAAGACTTGTGATATGACCACTCACTATAGTCATGAATTACTGGCGCTCCGACTGGGGTGATGTCCCCCTTCCGTTCTGCGCTCTAATCTGGTGCATGACACGTCGACCCAGATGCTGGCTCTCCCACATGTCGGAGTAGTAAGAAGGAGCAAAGAATGATGCGGTATATACTAGTACTATACTACTCCCTCCGTTCCTAAATATAAGTCTTTGGAGAGATTTCACTATGGACCACATACGGAGAAAAATGAGTGAATCTACACATAAAATGCATCTATATACATCCGTATGTGGTCCACAATAAAATATCTATGAAGACTTATATTTAGGAACGGAGGGAGTACTACTCAGGTCGGAGGAGTGCGAACCACGGCAGCCCAGTGAACCAGCCGTGCGAACCACGGTAGCCCAGTGAACCAGCAGTAGAAAACAATAATGTGGTGATATGGCCATAAAAACAATGTGTTACGGTCCACACTGTAGCATGTACAGTAACACTCCTCTTTGTTTGGATCCCTGAGTTAGAGCTAGTTTGGGTTGAAATAGCCTCAAATTATCGAAACAAGAGGGGTTAGTTTGAGCTAGTTTTCTCTAACCCAGCTAAAAAAACTAGCCCGATGGAGAGGTTCTAATTGGGTTAGTGATCCTAGGCCCACTAAAAGAGAACTAAAAAAATCTCACCTGCCCGCACCAGGTCGCTCCCCTAAAAAAATCTCACCTGCCCGCACCAAACCGCTCCCCCCTCTCGCACGACTCCTCTCTGTTCCCCATAGGGCCACCCGCCCAAGCGCCGCTCGCCCTCTCTCTCCTCCGGCCGCCCTCTCCTTCCGGCCTCCGTCGCCCTACTCCGGCCGCCCTCTCCCTCCGACCTTCGAAGGTCTCCCCGCTCCCCCTTCACCAGTCGTTTTTCTCCCTTTGTCGTGCGCGGCGGCGGCGCATCTACCAGGGAGGTCGCGAGAGGGGTGAGTTTGTTCGTTCCTTCTCTGTCTCACGGCCATATCATTGATCTTGCTTGCTCTAGCGCTAATTCTGATTTGGAAAAGTAGATCCTGATCAAACTTGCTATAGATTTGTGGTGCACGCATGGAACTTTTTGATGCTGTTCGAGGAGGTAATAAATCTTTCTAGAGGCCCAAAGATTCAGGTCACCTTTCTAGGTATTTCAATTTCAGGCTTGCATTATTTGTAGAGGCCCAAAGATTTAGTTCACCTTTCTTGGTATTTCAATTTCAGGCTTGCATTGTTTCTAGAGGCACAAAGATTCAGTTCACCTTTCTAGGTATTTGAGTTTCAGGCTTGCATTATTTCTAGAGGCCCAAAGATTCAGTTCACCTTTCTAGGTATTTCATTTTCAGGCTTGCATTATTTCTAGAGGCCCAAAGATTCAGTTCACCTTTCTAGGTATTTCAGTTTCAGGCTTGCATTATTTCTAGAGGCCCAAAGATTCAGTTCACCTTTCTAGGTATTTTAGTTACAGGCTTGCATTATTTATAGAGGCCCAAAGATTAAGTTCCCAGTCGGCGGCAAGCGGCCCTGCTACCCATGCCGGTGTCGACCTCAACTCGCAAGGGCCGGTGTTGGAGGGGTTCCCGGGGCTTGGGCTCTACAGAGCCTTCCTCCAGAGCGACGATGGCGAGCTCCTCCCTCGGTGCGTGAGGGGCTCCGGGCTCCCTCCCTATCGTGAACAACTTCCGTGATGAGTTAGCTCATTCTTTGTTTCATGAAGTGTTTTTTTTATTTTGTGAAGCTTGATTGACGAGTTGTATGTTTAAGTGGGATATCTCATTTGTATGGACAAAGTAAAAATTATCATGTTTTGCATGCTTGATTGTATAGATGGTTCGTTTATGTCAATTGTGAGCGGGAGGAGGCCAAGAAGAGCCGGCCACACCAAGAGGGTGCTTGGATCCAAGGGACTTTTTTAGTCTGACTAAAAATAGGGTCCAAAGTAGTCAAATGATTGAGATAGAGCATTTATTGTCAATCTAACCCTGCCATACATACACCTCTTTAGTTTAGAGTTAGTTCAGGGTTAGAATCTAACTCTAACCTCTAGCTGAGTTAGAGTTCTCCTCGTCTCGGTTCATCGCCATCATACTTTCCCCATTCCTGTGTTTTCAGTATCCTGCGAATCAAAGAGGCCTTTTTTTCTGGAAAAATCAAAGAGGCCCTTAGACTGGTTTAGGTCCGGTCATTTTTTATAAACATGTTATGTCCAAAATTTAATGAACGTGCTCCGGTTTCCACAAAAATAATCCGGTTTCATGTAGTAATTCATTGATTTATTTATTCTTCTGCGGGGGGGTTGCATGTAATTCGTGAGGTCTGAAATGTAAAGTACCCCGGCATATGCTCCGAGTCGTGCATGCACTACGACCCAGATGCTCTATGTCCCACATGTCGGCGAATGGGAGCATGTGGAAATAGCCTAGGAGTACATATAGGAGGATAAATGCGTGAAAAATATGTACTGTGAAGCGTAGCCGCGGTTCAAAAAGTAGACCTAAAGTGATGACAGCTATAGGTCGCACGCACCCAACTAGTGGTACTAGACATACGACTAATTTTTCCCTAAAAAAAAGAGGCACGAGTGCTCAGTACTCCTATTCTATAAACACGAGTCCCATCTGACAACAGCGTCCGTGCTACAGCTAGCCCTCCTCCCTTGTTTCTCTCTTCTACTCTCTAAGAGCATGGTTAATAATATAGCCAGCTGCTGGCTATATGATGTTGCCATGTCACATATAGTCAAGTTTATAGCCAACAAGTACAATAGCTAGATATAAATATGCACATATAGCCAGAATTCGTCGACCTGCATTTATTTACTTGCTGGAATCTTTAGAAAGACTTATATTTGGGAATAGAGGGAGTACTATACTAATAAAACATTAAGGCCACGAGGCGATGCAGTGCTGGTTACAGGAGGAAAGAAGAAGAGATGCATCCATCGACGACGTCCACCTCCTCGACTCAAGGCGCCGGCCCACCGAACGGCGCCTAAGTAGCAGCGGCTCTCGTGGCCAGGTCGACGTGCCTCTGAACAATGGCGTCCAAAGATTCCAGCCGCTGGAAGAAGGCCAACATCTTTCTGTCCTCACTTGCCTTGTAGTGGCCTATGTAGACGATTTCCTTGTAGACGTGGATGTGCAGGTCGACGGTTTCTTGCATGGCGAGGCGCTGCGCGGCGAGCGGGGCCTCGAGGTGCACATTCTTGGTCGCGACCTCCAGCACCTGTAGGGCCACCAGGGCTTGAAAGAGTTCGTCACCATCTAGGCCGATGAGGGTGGCAGGCAATGAGCAGCCTGGGTGCGCGGGCTGGAGCAGTACGGCAAGTTCGTCCGCGCGCTTCTTGACGGCGGTGAACTTGCGGATGGAGTTGACCATCATGTCATCCATGAGAGAGGCGAAGCCGGCATCGGCGAGGGCTACGATGCCTGCGGTTGCCAGCACCGTCTGGAAACACTGTGCGGTGCGGGGCCGCAGGCCAGCGCCTTGGATGATTTGGCACAGTCGACTGCCGCTCGTGTCCATCACCTCCATAGGTGCTTGTGGCTTCTAGTCACTTGGTCTTGGATTGGAGTGAGCAGTGTTGCACAGAGACTTGGGAGTAGATGGATTGGAGTGGTGGGGCGCCTTTATTATATGAGAGTCCAAACTCTGTTGCATTCACATCATGCTGGCTCTAGTCTGCTTCTCCAATTAATTCCCTCTGCATGTAATTGAGGATGCATCATTGACCGTTCAATGTCTCGGGAACCGCTACCCTCTTCCTCCTTGGCATTCTAGCACCTATGGACCCGTCGACGACGAGGTGCCTATGGTGACTTCGTAAATCTCAAGATGATACTTAGTGCCGTGCGTGTGTGCATTCATAGGGGTGACTGTATGTGCGTGTATATGAGCGCTTGCGTCTGTACTATGTCAAAAAAAACAACGTAAATGCTTGTCAAAAAGAGACTAGTCAGTATACTCAATATTGTGCACCTCGGAGAGGAAAACGATAGAACTAGTACGTATTTATTTATGGTGCAAATTAACTTATTTTGCTCCATATGTACTCCGTCTCGGTGTAGTCTAGTCACTTATTGAAATCTCTAGAAGGGCAAATACTCCTTTCTGGTTTACAGGGCTATACTAGCAAGTAGTTGTACGTACTAATACAATAGTGGGCTCACATAGCAATTTTGTCTCATGCAAGAGCCTGGCTATATGCGTGCTCCAATGTTCGCAACTGCAAGGTTCGGTTTGCGCTTGGCTCTTCGCCTCTTCGAGAAGACGAACAATGATGTTACTACTACTGCTTCTACAGTGTCGAATCCACTGCTGCATGTCCGTCCACCGCGAGCGGGACGGATAGCTTGTTGTAGAAGTACTACTAAGCAAAATTCTGTCCTCATTTGCGAGCAACAGCGCGCATGGGCGAGGGAGAAGGCGTGTAGTAAAATCAAGCTTCTCCTCGTTCTACGAGTTGATGCGACACATCATAGCACTGGCCCCACATGCTTGCCTCTAAACTTGGCTGAAAGACCCGCAGTGTACAATATTTGCTGCAACCTCTAACATTTACCCACCACAAATTAAAATATATGTGGCCGTATGCATCATTCTGATGCAGAGGCCGGGGAGTCCCTCCTTTTTGAAAAAAACAAATTAAAAAATATATATTCCTATCTTGACCAGATGAGCGTGCAAAGTACAATCACCAGGGTGACAGGTAGGGCCAGAAGACTATTTTAATTTAAAAAAAAACTTCGAGACGGCCACATAGCATGGAGCCGACCCCAACGATTTTAAGCTTACAGGCACGGTACACACTATCTAGACTACTCTACACATGAAACTGCCACGCGAGCGTCCGGGCTGCGCTTGGCTCTTCGCCTCTTTGGGAAGTCAAAGAATGATGGTGTACTACTGCACTGGAGGAGTACTACAGTACACTTCTGGCCATCTGACACCGATTGAACTGCTGCATGTCCACCGCGTGCGGGAGGGAGAGCGTGTAGCGAAAGCTTCTCCTAGTCTTGCCAGCCACCACACTCATGGGCGAGGGAGGGACGCTCCTGTCTTTGCGTGTATGACAGGTGGGCCCGACAGGTGTGTGCCAACCTATCCTACAGCCAAAGGCAGGTGCAGTTAAGTCCGTGAGGGAGAGGATAATCAAACTTCTCATTGATGTACGAGTTGACGCGACACATCAAAGCACTGCACTCGATATATTTCAATAATTTAGGGTTACCGATGCATTAATTACAATGCATGCATGCATGCCGTGACTCTCCTTTTGATACTTGCATGTGTTGATTTAATGCACCTTGAAGTAGTACTCCCTCCGATTCCTTTTACTTTGCGTATAACTTTTTCTTGTTTTTCTTAGATTAGTCTACGCGTCCGCGTTGGTTTCCATCTGTGGCCCCGCTCGATTAGTTCTGCCCCCATTAATCGCGCCAGTTTCCAAAGTAGAAAATGGCTACAGGCAAACGCGTGCAGCGCCGGATGCGGCTTGACCGCCTGGGGAAGCCAACTCAAGCGAAAAGGAAGGAGGAATGGCCAACCATTGCATGCGCATTTACTGTCGATATTTATGCAGCTTACTCATGCGCAGAGGCAAATTTGTCCAGAAAACTCAAACTACTGCCTTCCTTGGTATGCAAGAGGACAGTTATGCGCAGAGTATAAAATATGTGACGGTAAAGCTTTGTAATGCCCCGGCCCAAGCGAGAGATGGTTGTGCACGAGGAGGGCGAGATCATGCAGACGGAACAGGAACCGACGAGGGAGCTCACTAAGGTCTCGATGGACCTCACCGTGCTCCACTGCCCCTTGTGCCTCCGCCCCTTGACGCCTCCAGTGTATGAGGTTCGAATACACCTCGTCCATTCGGCTGATTGAGCAAGATGCAGGTTTCTTGATTGATGTGCTATTCGATTGATTTCTGCAGTGCAAGGGAGGGCACCTGGCCTACGCGGACTGCCGCGTTGAGTGCCCCGGGAACCAGTGGCAGTGCCAGAAGTGCGAGGGCGGCGGTGGCTTCGACGTGCGGAACACGGCGGTGGACGCTGTCATTTCATCGCTGAGGGTGGAGTGCCCACACGAAGGTTGTGGGCTCTACGTCACCAACCACAAGCTTGTCGATCACCAGAGCGTGTGTCCGTTCGCGTCCTGCAAATGCCCCGTGCCCGTCTGCGGCTACGAAGGCCTGCCACCGACACTTTACCACCACATCAGCAACGCGCATCCCATGCCCGTGCACAAGATCCAGTACGGCAAGGTGCTCCAGCTGCAAGTGGCACTGTCGGAGCCACGGCTCTTGCTGTTCGCGAAGGAGGACCAACGCGCGTTTTTCTTGGTCGGCGGCGTGCTCTACATCGGCGTGCCTATCACCGTGTCGGTCGTCTGCATCAGAGCGGGGGTGTCCCCACTGCCGCACTACTGGGCCAAGTTGTGGGCGAACGGCCCGCCGGGGAGCCCAAAGGCACGACCGACGCCGTCGAGGTGGAAATGGAGGTGACAAGCAGCAAGGATCCCGGCGACATCTACGTGCAGGAGCTGACCTTCTTGACAGTTCTGCCCAAGCTGCTGGCCGGGGCTAAGCTTGTGTCCCTCCACATTCAGGTTGACAAGCTCACGTCCTAAATGTTTCGACAGTGCCTTCTGTTTATCTTAGTAATATGCTAATATAGGGATTACCTTGGTCTACTTTAGCTTAAGAAATGGTGGGTTTTGGTGGCGATGCAGGAATTACTTCGACATCAAATCAGTAATTTCCAACAGTCGAACGGATATTTTGCGTCTGTTGGATATAAAGTTCCTTTGGGTAAGAAGTACTACTTGTCATCAAAATGGATAAAAGGAGATGTATGTAGATGTATTTTAGTTCTAGATACGTCCCTTTTTATCCATTTTGATGACAAGCACTCCCTCCGTTCCACAATACATGCCTTCCATTTATCAAAATATAGATGTATCTAGACATGTTTTAGTATTTAGGTACATCCATGATAGAGCCAATCGGATGGTTGAGAACACTACAATTCGTAGCTATAGATGCGTGTGTGAATCCCAGATGCAGAGGCCGGGGGTCATCATCCTCCTTTTCGAGAAAAAACAGACGCGTGTATGAGAGGACGAGTGCGTGTGTGCACCTCTTCTCTTCCTGTATAACGTACTACTAAACTCAGAGTACAAGTTTTTGTGGGTGGCACGATGGTGCGTGTGAGAAGTCCCGAGAGATAGGTTTAATGCGTTTGAAAAAGGACTAGCCTAGAGCTCGCCACGCGGGTATTTATAAATTTTGAGCTTGTGTCTTGTCACATTCCAAATTACTCCACGCTATATTGCAGACCTGTTCACACCGATCACAACCTAAATGGTTTCCCACTTAGGAGCGTATTAGTACCACGCTATATTGAATTCCAAACCTGTTCACACCGATCACAACCTAAACGGTTTCCCACTTAGGAGCGTATTAGTACTCGGTTATAAATACTAGTATGCCAAGATGACTGCACATTCCTCCTCAACTCCTCATCCACAAAAACAAACAAGTCATTCAGCATCCTTCCCTTGCGTCTGCCATGGCCAGCGTGAGTTCTGGGTCGAGAGATTGCCAGCAGGGAGAGGTGAGCATGGAAGCGGAAGCACGAGAGATGTCCCGCCTCGCTGCGAGAGCAGCCGACATGTCCCGCCACGCGGAAGTAGCAGCACAGAAGTCCCGCCGCGCAGCTGAAGCAGCACGGAGGTCCCGCTGCGCCGTCGATGCAGCAGACTGGTCTGGCCGCGCCGCGGAAGCAGCAGAGATGTCCCGCCGCGCCACGAATGCAGCAGAGATGTCCTGCCATGCCGTGACGGCCTGGGAAAATTTCTCGCGGGCAGGCGACGACTGTTACAGGCGCATGCATGCGATCGTCCATAGCCAGATGGATCAGATCTCTGGCTTGGCGAGGTTGCAGGACGACGTGAAAGCCTCGTTTGAACAGGCTACCGGCGTCATCCGGCAACTAAGGGAGGGCAATGAGAGGCTCCGGGCCAAGCGCGACCTGCTGAGGTAGAAGATCGTCCGAAGTGCAGACCAGCAGGAGGTGACTAGTGCCTTGTTGAAGAGGACCGGCGTCATCGTCAAGAAACTTATGGACGAGAATGACATGCTCCGCAACGAGCGCCAAAGGCTGGTGTAGGAATCTGTGGATGTTCTCAAGCAGCGTCTTGAGGATACAAAAGAGCTCATTGCCGCTCGCCGCGGAGACTAGTTCCCGCGGCCTGCAGTAACGCATCAAGAAGGTAGAGATCAGCGAGCCAGATCCTTGTCTTCCTTCTTCTTTTGCCCTTGTGTATTTCGGGCGTAGCCGCATGTGGCTTTTTTAATTATCTTTCTAATTATGTAAGACAATTAATCGTCCTTATCTTTCTGTGGAAGATCAATGTTGCAAGGCTGGCATGAAGAAAACTCTTGCTATGGCGACCCTGGCGTTGTTGTTCTTCTAGTTGCTGCTGGGCTTCCTTCAGTTTCCTGGTTTATTTTGATGTAATAATCGGTTTAGGATGTGGATTGTGTCGTCGGTTGTGAAATGTTGGGTTCTAGCGTGGATGTTTGGCCTTTGTTGGCCTCTTGGGATGTTGTGATTTCAATCTGGTACTCCCTCGGTCTCATAATGTAAGACATTTTTTGACACTATACTAGTGTCAAAAAGCGTCTTATATTATGGGACGGAGGGAGTAGCTTTCAGTCCTTCGTGTTAGGCTGGAGTTGTGCTGAACTTCTTGTGAATTGTGGTGGTTTTCAGTAAGGAAAATCGGAAGGGGCAAGCCCTTCTTTGATCAAAAAATCGTCCTTATATATTCATCAGTCTTGCTATAAGTCGCAGTAGATGCTATATAGGTCCGTCGGATCTTATATCAAGATCCATGCTGTCAGATTTTCTTTTTTCTCTCTTAAATCTCAGTCGAGTGAGACATAGCCATGACATTAAACAGAGGCTCAGGCGCCATTAATGGAGACCTTGGGAGAGAGGTGGACGGCAGATGGAGGTCAAAGGGCTCTCCTCCCGATAAGCACGCGCAGGGGTCTGATCGCATGCCTCTCGTACTCAAATAGCTACCCTGCACGGCTCCTCCTAGCTAATAAAAAATGGGGACGCGTGGCGGCACGTAAATGGTACTAGTAAGTAGAACGCCCACGGTTTCAATAATACTTGTGTTTCCGATTGTAACATGACAGCACTTGTTCCAAAATGACTTTGTTGATTGTTAATGTGTGCGCCTTCACAAATCGGACTGCAAATTTACCACAGCATGTTGGTGCCATGTCATGGCACCAAGCCAAGTTTCATTATTTTCATGCGTGTTTTGGATTTACAGGAATTAAAAAACTAAGTTTCTCAATGTTTCCAACCCAGCCACGACGCCCAGAATTTTGAATGTCAGTCCCATTTCTTGCATGGAACCTAGAAATTTACCCGAGGACACACATGTGATTTTTCAACCAACTTTGGTGCACTGGAACATGTGCTTGTATTTCAAATTTGAATTATGCACACAAAGGTGACACGTTCCCTCCCAGAACCACGAGCCTTCTTGAGAGAAGCTCCGATTTGCAAGAAGCTTATACCAAAATTTGTTCCTATTCGGCCAATTTTTGTTACCACGGCATGGTACTACCATGACATGACACCATGCCAAGTTTCATGATTTTAAAACCAAGTTTCTCAATGTTCTTGACCGAGCCACGATACCCAAATGTTTGAATCTTATTCTCATTTTTTTGCATGGGAGTAGAAATTCACCCGAGGACACAAATGTGATTTTCAACCAACTTTGGTGCACGAGAGCACGTGCTTGTAGTTCAAATTTGAATTATGCACATTAAATGACCAAAAACTCAATTAATGTGTAAATAAGGCCAAACGAAGCCGGAATAATTCCAAAATTTAACAGGGCACTCATGTAGTTCTATGTTGCCTTTGTAAATAAACTCAAGGGGGACAACATATATCGTTTCGCACTCAAAGGTGACACGTTCCCTCTCAAAACCACGAGCCTTCTTGAGAGAAGCTTCGGTTTGCAAGAAGCTTATACCAAAATCTGTTCCTATTCGGCCATTTTTTTATCACAACATGGTAGTACCATGACATGACATCCATGCCAAGTTTCATGATTTTCAGACGTGTTTTGGATTTACAAGAATTTTAAAACCAAGTTACTCAATGTTCTCAGCCAAGGCATGATGCCCAGATGTTTTAATTTTATTCTCATTTCTTGCATGGGACCTAGAAATTCACCCGAGGACACAAATGTGATTTTTCAACCAACTTTGGTGCACGAGAGCATGTGCTTGTAGTTCAAATTTGACTTATGCACATTAAATGACCAGAAACTCAATTAATGTATAAAAACGACAAACAAACCCAGAATAATTCCAAAATTTAACATGG